>NW_028232141.1:0-155857 GCF_054491065.1 Syngnathus leptorhynchus | reverse complement strand
CAATAAAATTTAAAACGCGTGTAAAACATAAACCAAACGATGAAATTGGTTATTTCTTCATGTATAATGATCAACTCGATACTCCCTAGCCCCCAACAGCCTTTTTTTTCATAACACTTTAACCAGAGTGACGGGAGAGCGGCATTTCAGAAAACGTGCTTATCTCGGCGAGAAAAAGCGATTTCGGCAATAAAATTTAAAACGCGTGTAAAACATAAACCAAACGATGAAATTGGTTATTTCTTCATGTATAATGATCAACTCGATACTCCCTAGCCCCCAACAGCCTTTTTTTTCATAACACTTTAACCAGAGTGACGGGAGAGCGGCATTTCAGAAAACGTGCTTATCTCGGCGAGAAAAAGCGATTTCGGCAATAAAATTTAAAACGCGTGTAAAACATAAACCAAACGATGAAATTGGTTATTTCTTCATGTATAATGATCAACTCGATACTCCCTAGCCCCCAACAGCCTTTTTTTTCATAACACTTTAACCAGAGTGACGGGAGGGCGGCATTTCAGAAAACGTGCTTATCTCGGCGAGAAAAAGCGATTTCGGCAATAAAATTTAAAACGCGTGTAAAACATAAACCAAACGATGAAATTGGTTATTTCTTCATGTATAATGATCAACTCGATACTCCCTAGCCCCAAACAGCCTTTTTTTTCATAACACTTTAACCAGAGTGACGGGAGAGCGGCATTTCAGAAAACGTGCTTATCTCGGCGAGAAAAAGCGATTTCGGCAATAAAATTTAAAACGCGTGTAAAACATAAACCAAACGATGAAATTGCTTATTTCTTCATGTATAATGATCAACTCGATACTCCCTAGCCCCCAACAGCCTTTTTTTCATAACACTTTAACCAGAGTGACGGGAGAGCGGCATTTCAGAAAACGTGCTTATCTCGGCGAGAAAAAGCGATTTCGGCAATAAAATTTAAAACGCGTGTAAAACATAAACCAAACGATGAAATTGGTTATTTCTTCATGTATAATGATCAACTCGATACTCCCTAGCCCCCAACAGCCTTTTTTTTCATAACACTTTAACCAGAGTGACGGGAGAGCGGCATTTCAGAAAACGTGCTTATCTCGGCGAGAAAAAGCGATTTCGGCAATAAAATTTAAAACGCGTGTAAAACATAAACCAAACGATGAAATTGGTTATTTCTTCATGTATAATGATCAACTCGATACTCCCTAGCCCCCAACAGCCTTTTTTTTCATAACACTTTAACCAGAGTGACAAGAGAGCGGCATTTCAGAAAACGTGCTTATCTCGGCGAGAAAAAGCGATTTCGGCAATAAAATTTAAAACGCGTGTAAAACATAAACCAAACGATGAAATTGGTTATTTCTTCATGTATAATGATCAACTCGATACTCCCTAGCCCCCAACAGCCTTTTTTTTCATAACACTAACCAGAGTGACGGGAGAGCGGCATTTCAGAAAACGTGCTTATCTCTGCGAGAAAAAGCGATTTCGGCAATAAAATTTAAAACGCGTGTAAAACATAAACCAAACGATGAAATTGGTTATTTCTTCATGTATAATGATCAACTCGATACTCCCTAGCCCCCAACAGCCTTTTTTTTCATAACACTTTAACCAGAGTGACGGGAGAGCGGCATTTCAGAAAACGTGCTTATCTCGGCGAGAAAAAGCGATTTCGGCAATAAAATTTAAAACGCGTGTAAAACATAAACCAAACGATGAAATTGGTTATTTCTTCATGTATAATGATCAACTCGATACTCCCTAGCCCCCAACAGCCTTTTTTTTCATAACACTTTAACCAGAGTGACGGGAGAGCGGCATTTCAGAAAACGTGCTTATCTCGGCGAGAAAAAGCGATTTCGGCAATAAAATTTAAAACGCGTGTAAAACATAAACCAAACGATGAAATTGGTTATTTCTTCATGTATAATGATCAACTCGATACTCCCTAGCCCCCAACAGCCTTTTTTTTCATAACACTTTAACCAGAGTGACGGGAGAGCGGCATTTCAGAAAACGTGCTTATCTCGGCGAGAAAAAGCGATTTCGGCAATAAAATTTAAAACGCGTGTAAAACATAAACCAAACGATGAAATTGGTTATTTCTTCATGTATAATGATCAACTCGATACTCCCTAGCCCCCAACAGCCTTTTTTTTCATAACACTTTAACCAGAGTGGCGGGAGAGCGGCATTTCAGAAAACGTGCTTATCTCGGCGAGAAAAAGCGATTTCGGCAATAAAATTTAAAACGCGTGTAAAACATAAACCAAACGATGAAATTGGTTATTTCTTCATGTATAATGATCAACTCGATACTCCCTAGCCCCCAACAGCCTTTTTTTTCATAACACTTTAACCAGAGTGACGGGAGAGCGGCATTTCAGAAAACGTGCTTATCTCGGCGAGAAAAAGCGATTTCGGCAATAAAATTTAAAACGCGTGTAAAACATAAACCAAACGATGAAATTGGTTATTTCTTCATGTATAATGATCAACTCGATACTCCCTAGCCCCCAACAGCCTTTTTTTTCATAACACTTTAACCAGAGTGACGGGAGAGCGGCATTTCAGAAAACGTGCTTATCTCGGCGAGAAAAAGCGATTTCGGCAATAAAATTTAAAACGCGTGTAAAACATAAACCAAACGATGAAATTGGTTATTTCTTCATGTATAATGATCAACTCGATACTCCCTAGCCCCCAACAGCCTTTTTTTTCATAACACTTTAACCAGAGTGACGGGAGAGCGGCATTTCAGAAAACGTGCTTATCTCGGCGAGAAAAAGCGATTTCGGCAATAAAATTTAAAACGCGTGTAAAACATAAACCAAACGATGAAATTGGTTATTTCTTCATGTATAATGATCAACTCGATACTCCCTAGCCCCCAACAGCCTTTTTTTTCATAACACTTTAACCAGAGTGACGGGAGAGCGGCATTTCAGAAAACGTGCTTATCTCGGCGAGAAAAAGCGATTTCGGCAATAAAATTTAAAACGCGTGTAAAACATAAACCAAACGATGAAATTGGTTATTTCTTCATGTATAATGATCAACTCGATACTCCCTAGCCCCCAACAGCCTTTTTTTTCATAACACTTTAACCAGAGTGACGGGAGAGCGGCATTTCAGAAAACGTGCTTATCTCGGCGAGAAAAAGCGATTTCGGCAATAAAATTTAAAACGCGTGTAAAACATAAACCAAACGATGAAATTGGTTATTTCTTCATGTATAATGATCAACTCGATACTCCCTAGCCCCCAACAGCCTTTTTTTTCATAACACTTTAACCAGAGTGACGGGAGAGCGGCATTTCAGAAAACGTGCTTATCTCGGCGAGAAAAAGCGATTTCGGCAATAAAATTTAAAACGCGTGTAAAACATAAACCAAACGATGAAATTGGTTATTTCTTCATGTATAATGATCAACTCGATACTCCCTAGCCCCCAACAGCCTTTTTTTTCATAACACTTTAACCAGAGTGACGGGAGAGCGGCATTTCAGAAAACGTGCTTATCTCGGCGAGAAAAAGCGATTTCGGCAATAAAATTTAAAACGCGTGTAAAACATAAACCAAACGATGAAATTGGTTATTTCTTCATGTATAATGATCAACTCGATACTCCCTAGCCCCCAACAGCCTTTTTTTTCATAACACTTTAACCAGAGTGGCGGGAGAGCGGCATTTCAGAAAACGTGCTTATCTCGGCGAGAAAAAGCGATTTCGGCAATAAAATTTAAAACGCGTGTAAAACATAAACCAAACGATGAAATTGGTTATTTCTTCATGTATAATGATCAACTCGATACTCCCTAGCCCCCAACAGCCTTTTTTTTCATAACACTTTAACCAGAGTGACGGGAGAGCGGCATTTCAGAAAACGTGCTTATCTCGGCGAGAAAAAGCGATTTCGGCAATAAAATTTAAAACGCGTGTAAAACATAAACCAAACGATGAAATTGGTTATTTCTTCATGTATAATGATCAACTCGATACTCCCTAGCCCCCAACAGCCTTTTTTTTCATAACACTTTAACCAGAGTGACGGGAGAGCGGCATTTCAGAAAACGTGCTTATCTCGGCGAGAAAAAGCGATTTCGGCAATAAAATTTAAAACGCGTGTAAAACATAAACCAAACGATGAAATTGGTTATTTCTTCATGTATAATGATCAACTCGAGTCGAGCTCCAGGGAGAGAGGCTGATTTTTCGCTTTTTGAGGCCGACCGACGAACCGGCGCGGGGCGGACTCAAAAGCCCGCAGAGCCGTAGGCACTTAGAAAAGTTTCGCCTTTGGCTGTGAGCTCCAGGGGGAGAGGCTGGTTTTGCGTTATTTTAGGCCGGCTGGAGAACCGGCGCGGGTCGGACGCACAATCCCCGCAGAGCCGTGGGCACTTAGAAAATTTTTGCCAAGTTGGCTCTGAGCGCCTGGTACCTAATATGGAAGTATAGAGGCCGACTTTCGGGCAAGATCACGCCGCGTTAGGCTTCCAGGACCCCGGCTAAGCAATTTTACCGGGCCGCCCGGTTCTTTTTTTTAACCAGCCCGGTTCTTTTTACACTTCCAGCTGGAGCTCAGCAGCGGCTTTTTGCGCAAGATCACGCCGGGTTAGGCTTCCAGGACCTCGGCTAAGCAATTCTACCGGGCCGCCCGGTTCTTTTTTTGAACCAGCCCGGTTCTTTTTACACTTCCAGCTGGAGCTCACGAGCGGCTTTTTGGACAAGATCACGCCGTGTTAGGCTTTCAGAGCCCCGGCTAAGCAATTTTACCGGCCCGCCCGGTTCTTTTTTTTAACCAGCCCGGTTCTTTTTACACTTCCAGCTGGAGCTCAGCAGCGGCTTTTTGCACAGTATCACGCCGGGTTAGGCTTCCAGAGCCCCGGCTAAGCAATTTTACCGGGCCGCACGTTTTTTTTTTTTTAACCAGCCCGGTTCTTTTTACACTTCCAGCTGGAGCTCAGCAGCGGCTTTTTGGACAAGATCACGCCGTGTTAGGCTTCCAGAGCCCCGGCTAAGCAATTTTACCGGGTCGCCCGGTTCTTTTTTTTAACCAGCCCGGTTCTTTTTACACTTCCAGCTGGAGCTCAGCAGCGGCTTTTTGGACAAGATCACGCCGTGTTAGGCTTCCAGAGCCCCGGCTAAGCAATTTTACCGGGTCGCCCGGTTCTTTTTTTTAACCAGCCCGGTTCTTTTTACACTTCCAGCTGGAGCTCAGCAGCGGCTTTTTGGACAAGATCACGCCGTGTTAGGCTTCCAGAGCCCCGGCTAAGCAATTTTACCGGGTCGCCCGGTTCTTTTTTTAACCAGCCCGGTTCTTTTTACACTTCCAGCTGGAGCTCAGCATCGTGTAAAACATAAACCAAACGATGAAATTGGTTATTTCTTCATGTATAATGATCAACTCGATACTCCCTAGCCCCCAACAGCCTTTTTTTTCATAACACTTTAACCAGAGTGACGGGAGAGCGGCATTTCAGAAAACGTGCTTATCTCGGCGAGAAAAAGCGATTTCGGCAATAAAATTTAAAACGCGTGTAAAACATAAACCAAACGATGAAATTGGTTATTTCTTCATGTATAATGATCAACTCGATACTCCCTAGCCCCCAACAGCCTTTTTTTTCATAACACTTTAACCAGAGTGACGGGAGAGCGGCATTTCAGAAAACGTGCTTATCTCGGCGAGAAAAAGCGATTTCGGCAATAAAATTTAAAACGCGTGTAAAACATAAACCAAACGATGAAATTGGTTATTTCTTCATGTATAATGATCAACTCGATACTCCCTAGCCCCCAACAGCCTTTTTTTTCATAACACTTTAACCAGAGTGACGGGAGAGCGGCATTTCAGAAAACGTGCTTATCTCGGCGAGAAAAAGCGATTTCGGCAATACAATTTAAAACGCGTGTAAAACATAAACCAAACGATGAAATTGGTTATTTCTTCATGTATAATGATCAACTCGATACTCCCTAGCCCCCAACAGCCTTTTTTTTCATAACACTTTAACCAGAGTGACGGGAGAGCGGCATTTCAGAAAACGTGCTTATCTCGGCGAGAAAAAGCGATTTCGGCAATAAAATTTAAAACGCGTGTAAAACATAAACCAAACGATGAAATTGGTTATTTCTTCATGTATAATGATCAACTCGATACTCCCTAGCCCCCAACAGCCTTTTTTTTCATAACACTTTAACCAGAGTGACGGGAGAGCGGCATTTCAGAAAACGTGCTTATCTCGGCGAGAAAAAGCGATTTCGGCAATAAAATTTAAAACGCGTGTAAAACATAAACCAAACGATGAAATTGGTTATTTCTTCATGTATAATGATCAACTCGATACTCCCTAGCCCCCAACAGCCTTTTTTTTCATAACACTTTAACCAGAGTGACGGGAGAGCGGCATTTCAGAAAACGTGCTTATCTCGGCGAGAAAAAGCGATTTCGGCAATAAAATTTAAAACGCGTGTAAAACATAAACCAAACGATGAAATTGGTTATTTCTTCATGTATAATGATCAACTCGATACTCCCTAGCCCCCAACAGCCTTTTTTTTCATAACACTTTAACCAGAGTGACGGGAGAGCGGCATTTCAGAAAACGTGCTTATCTCGGCGAGAAAAAGCGATTTCGGCAATAAAATTTAAAACGCGTGTAAAACATAAACCAAACGATGAAATTGGTTATTTCTTCATGTATAATGATCAACTCGATACTCCCTAGCCCCCAACAGCCTTTTTTTTCATAACACTTTAACCAGAGTGACGGGAGGGCGGCATTTCAGAAAACGTGCTTATCTCGGCGAGAAAAAGCGATTTCGGCAATAAAATTTAAAACGCGTGTAAAACATAAACCAAACGATGAAATTGGTTATTTCTTCATGTATAATGATCAACTCGATACTCCCTAGCCCCAAACAGCCTTTTTTTTCATAACACTTTAACCAGAGTGACGGGAGAGCGGCATTTCAGAAAACGTGCTTATCTCGGCGAGAAAAAGCGATTTCGGCAATAAAATTTAAAACGCGTGTAAAACATAAACCAAACGATGAAATTGCTTATTTCTTCATGTATAATGATCAACTCGATACTCCCTAGCCCCCAACAGCCTTTTTTTCATAACACTTTAACCAGAGTGACGGGAGAGCGGCATTTCAGAAAACGTGCTTATCTCGGCGAGAAAAAGCGATTTCGGCAATAAAATTTAAAACGCGTGTAAAACATAAACCAAACGATGAAATTGGTTATTTCTTCATGTATAATGATCAACTCGATACTCCCTAGCCCCCAACAGCCTTTTTTTTCATAACACTTTAACCAGAGTGACGGGAGAGCGGCATTTCAGAAAACGTGCTTATCTCGGCGAGAAAAAGCGATTTCGGCAATAAAATTTAAAACGCGTGTAAAACATAAACCAAACGATGAAATTGGTTATTTCTTCATGTATAATGATCAACTCGATACTCCCTAGCCCCCAACAGCCTTTTTTTTCATAACACTTTAACCAGAGTGACAAGAGAGCGGCATTTCAGAAAACGTGCTTATCTCGGCGAGAAAAAGCGATTTCGGCAATAAAATTTAAAACGCGTGTAAAACATAAACCAAACGATGAAATTGGTTATTTCTTCATGTATAATGATCAACTCGATACTCCCTAGCCCCCAACAGCCTTTTTTTTCATAACACTAACCAGAGTGACGGGAGAGCGGCATTTCAGAAAACGTGCTTATCTCTGCGAGAAAAAGCGATTTCGGCAATAAAATTTAAAACGCGTGTAAAACATAAACCAAACGATGAAATTGGTTATTTCTTCATGTATAATGATCAACTCGATACTCCCTAGCCCCCAACAGCCTTTTTTTTCATAACACTTTAACCAGAGTGACGGGAGAGCGGCATTTCAGAAAACGTGCTTATCTCGGCGAGAAAAAGCGATTTCGGCAATAAAATTTAAAACGCGTGTAAAACATAAACCAAACGATGAAATTGGTTATTTCTTCATGTATAATGATCAACTCGATACTCCCTAGCCCCCAACAGCCTTTTTTTTCATAACACTTTAACCAGAGTGACGGGAGAGCGGCATTTCAGAAAACGTGCTTATCTCGGCGAGAAAAAGCGATTTCGGCAATAAAATTTAAAACGCGTGTAAAACATAAACCAAACGATGAAATTGGTTATTTCTTCATGTATAATGATCAACTCGATACTCCCTAGCCCCCAACAGCCTTTTTTTTCATAACACTTTAACCAGAGTGACGGGAGAGCGGCATTTCAGAAAACGTGCTTATCTCGGCGAGAAAAAGCGATTTCGGCAATAAAATTTAAAACGCGTGTAAAACATAAACCAAACGATGAAATTGGTTATTTCTTCATGTATAATGATCAACTCGATACTCCCTAGCCCCCAACAGCCTTTTTTTTCATAACACTTTAACCAGAGTGACGGGAGAGCGGCATTTCAGAAAACGTGCTTATCTCGGCGAGAAAAAGCGATTTCGGCAATAAAATTTAAAACGCGTGTAAAACATAAACCAAACGATGAAATTGGTTATTTCTTCATGTATAATGATCAACTCGATACTCCCTAGCCCCCAACAGCCTTGTTTTTCACAACACTTTAACCAGAGTGACGGGAGAGCGGCATTTCAGAAAACGTGCTTATCTCGGCGAGAAAAAGCGATTTCGGCAATAAAATTTAAAACGCGTGTAAAACATAAACCAAACGATGAAATTGGTTATTTCTTCATGTATAATGATCAACTCGAGTCGAGCTTCAGGGAGAGAGGCTGATTTTTCGCTTTTTGAGGCCGACCGACGAACCGGCGCGGGGCGGACTCAAAAGCCCGCAGAGCCGTAGGCACTTAGAAAAGTTTCGCCTTTGGCTGTGAGCTCCAGGGGGAGAGGCTGGTTTTGCGTTATTTTAGGCCGGCTGGAGAACCGGCGCGGGTCGGACGCACAATCCCCGCAGAGCCGTGGGCACTTAGAAAATTTTTGCCAAGTTGGCTCTGAGCGCCTGGTACCTAATATGGAAGTATAGAGGCCGACTTTCGGGCAAGATCACGCCGCGTTAGGCTTCCAGGACCCCGGCTAAGCAATTTTACCGGGCCGCCCGGTTCTTTTTTTGAACCAGCCCGGTTCTTTTTACACTTCCAGCTGGAGCTCAGCAGCGGCTTTTTGCGCAAGATCACGCCGGGTTAGGCTTCCAGAGCCCCGGCTAAGCAATTTTACCGGCCCGCCCGGTTCTTTTTTTTAACCAGCCCGGTTCTTTTTACACTTCCAGCTGGAGCTCACGAGCGGCTTTTTGGACAAGATCACGCCGTGTTAGGCTTCCAGAGCCCCGGCTAAGCAATTTTACCGGCCCGCCCGGTTCTTTTTTTTAACCAGCCCGGTTCTTTTTACACTTCCAGCTGGAGCTCAGCAGCGGGTTTTTGGACAAGATCACGCCGTGTTAGGCTTCCAGAGCCCCGGCTAAGCAATTTTACAGGGTCGCCCGGTTCATTTTTTTAACCAGCCCGGTTTTTTTTACACTTCCAGCTGGAGCTCAGCAGCGGCTTTTTGCACAGTATCACGCCGGGTTAGGCTTCCAGAGCCCCGGCTGAGCAATTTTACCGGGTCGCCCGGTTCTTTTTTTTAACTAGCCCGGTTCTTTTTACACTTCCAGCTGGAGCTCAGCAGCGGCTTTTTGGACAAGATCACGCCGTGTTAGGCTTCCAGAGCCCCGGCTAAGCAATTTTACCTGGTCGCCCGGTTCTTTTTTTAACCAGCCCGGTTCTTTTTACACTTCCAGCTGGAGCTCAGCATCGTGTAAAACATAAACCAAACGATGAAATTGGTTATTTCTTCATGTATAATGATCAACTCGATACTCCCTAGCCCCCAACAGCCTTTTTTTTCATAACACTTTAACCAGAGTGACGGGAGAGTGGCATTTCAGAAAACGTGCTTATCTCGGCGAGAAAAAGCGATTTCGGCAATAAAATTTAAAACGCGTGTAAAACATAAACCAAACGATGAAATTGGTTATTTCTTCATGTATAATGATCAACTCGATACTCCCTAGCCCCCAACAGCCTTTTTTTTCATAACACTTTAACCAGAGTGACGGGAGAGCGGCATTTCAGAAAACGTGCTTATCTCGGCGAGAAAAAGCGATTTCGGCAATAAAATTTAAAACGCGTGTAAAACATAAACCAAACGATGAAATTGGTTATTTCTTCATGTATAATGATCAACTCGATACTCCCTAGCCCCCAACAGCCTTTTTTTTTCATAACACTTTAACCAGAGTGACGGGAGAGCGGCATTTCAGAAAACGTGCTTATCTCTGCGAGAAAAAGCGATTTCGGCAATAAAATTTAAAACGCGTGTAAAACATAAACCAAACGATGAAATTGGTTATTTCTTCATGTATAATGATCAACTCGATACTCCCTAGCCCCCAACAGCCTTTTTTTTCATAACACTTTAACCAGAGTGACGGGAGAGCGGCATTTCAGAAAACGTGCTTATCTCGGCGAGAAAAAGCGATTTCGGCAATACAATTTAAAACGCGTGTAAAACATAAACCAAACGATGAAATTGGTTATTTCTTCATGTATAATGATCAACTCGATACTCCCTAGCCCCCAACAGCCTTTTTTTTCATAACACTTTAACCAGAGTGACGGGAGAGCGGCATTTCAGAAAACGTGCTTATCTCGGCGAGAAAAAGCGATTTCGGCAATAAAATTTAAAACGCGTGTAAAACATAAACCAAACGATGAAATTGGTTATTTCTTCATGTATAATGATCAACTCGATACTCCCTAGCCCCCAACAGCCTTTTTTTTCATAACACTTTAACCAGAGTGACGGGAGAGCGGCATTTCAGAAAACGTGCTTATCTCGGCGAGAAAAAGCGATTTCGGCAATAAAATTTAAAACGCGTGTAAAACATAAACCAAACGATGAAATTGGTTATTTCTTCATGTATAATGATCAACTCGATACTCCCTAGCCCCCAACAGCCTTTTTTTTCATAACACTTTAACCAGAGTGACGGGAGAGCGGCATTTCAGAAAACGTGCTTATCTCGGCGAGAAAAAGCGATTTCGGCAATAAAATTTAAAACGCGTGTAAAACATAAACCAAACGATGAAATTGGTTATTTCTTCATGTATAATGATCAACTCGATACTCCCTAGCCCCCAACAGCCTTTTTTTTCATAACACTTTAACCAGAGTGACGGGAGAGCGGCATTTCAGAAAACGTGCTTATCTCGGCGAGAAAAAGCGATTTCGGCAATAAAATTTAAAACGCGTGTAAAACATAAACCAAACGATGAAATTGGTTATTTCTTCATGTATAATGATCAACTCGATACTCCCTAGCCCCCAACAGCCTTTTTTTTCATAACACTTTAACCAGAGTGACGGGAGAGCGGCATTTCAGAAAACGTGCTTATCTCGGCGAGAAAAAGCGATTTCGGCAATAAAATTTAAAACGCGTGTAAAACATAAACCAAACGATGAAATTGGTTATTTCTTCATGTATAATGATCAACTCGATACTCCCTAGCCCCCAACAGCCTGTTTTTTTCATAACACTTTAACCAGAGTGACGGGAGAGCGGCATTTCAGAAAACGTGCTTATCTCGGCGAGAAAAAGCGATTTCGGCAATAAAATTTAAAACGCGTGTAAAACATAAACCAAACGATGAAATTGGTTATTTCTTCATGTATAATGATCAACTCGATACTCCCTAGCCCCCAACAGCCTTTTTTTTCATAACACTTTAACCAGAGTGACGGGAGAGCGGCATTTCAGAAAACGTGCTTATCTCGGCGAGAAAAAGCGATTTCGGCAATAAAATTTAAAACGCGTGTAAAACATAAACCAAACGATGAAATTGGTTATTTCTTCATGTATAATGATCAACTCGATACTCCCTAGCCCCCAACAGCCTTTTTTTTCATAACACTTTAACCAGAGTGACGGGAGAGCGGCATTTCAGAAAACGTGCTTATCTCGGCGAGAAAAAGCGATTTCGGCAATAAAATTTAAAACGCGTGTAAAACATAAACCAAACGATGAAATTGCTTATTTCTTCATGTATAATGATCAACTCGATACTCCCTAGCCCCCAACAGCCTTTTTTTTCATAACACTTTAACCAGAGTGACGGGAGAGCGGCATTTCAGAAAACGTGCTTATCTCGGCGAGAAAAAGCGATTTCGGCAATAAAATTTAAAACGCGTGTAAAACATAAATCAAACGATGAAATTGGTTATTTCTTCATGTATAATGATCAACTCGATACTCCCTAGCCCCCAACAGCCTTTTTTTTCATAACACTTTAACCAGAGTGACGGGAGAGCGGCATTTCAGAAAACGTGCTTATCTCGGCGAGAAAAAGCGATTTCGGCAATAAAATTTAAAACGCGTGTAAAACATAAACCAAACGATGAAATTGGTTATTTCTTCATGTATAAAGATCAACTCGATACTCCCTAGCCCCCAACAGCCTTTTTTTTCATAACACTTTAACCAGAGTGACGGGAGAGCGGCATTTCAGAAAACGTGCTTATCTCGGCGAGAAAAAGCGATTTGGGCAATAAAATTTAAAACGCGTGTAAAACATAAACCAAACGATGAAATTGGTTATTTCTTCATGTATAATGATCAACTCGATACTCCCTAGCCCCCAACAGCCTTTTTTTTCATAACACTTTAACCAGAGTGACGGGAGAGCGGCATTTCAGAAAACGTGCTTATCTCGGCGAGAAAAAGCGATTTCGGCAATAAAATTTAAAACGCGTGTAAAACATAAACCAAACGATGAAATTGGTTATTTCTTCATGTATAATGATCAACTCGATACTCCCTAGCCCCCAACAGCCTTTTTTTTCATAACACTTTAACCAGAGTGACGGGAGAGCGGCATTTCAGAAAACGTGCTTATCTCGGCGAGAAAAAGCGATTTCGGCAATAAAATTTAAAACGCGTGTAAAACATAAACCAAACGATGAAATTGGTTATTTCTTCATGTATAATGATCAACTCGATACTCCCTAGCCCCCAACAGCCTTTTTTTTCATAACACTTTAACCAGAGTGACGGGAGAGCGGCATTTCAGAAAACGTGCTTATCTCGGCGAGAAAAAGCGATTTCGGCAATAAAATTTAAAACGCGTGTAAAACATAAACCAAACGATGAAATTGGTTATTTCTTCATGTATAATGATCAACTCGATACTCCCTAGCCCCCAACAGCCTTTTTTTTCATAACACTTTAACCAGAGTGACGGGAGACCGGCATTTCAGAAAACGTGCTTATCTCGGCGAGAAAAAGCGATTTCGGCAATAAAATTTAAAACGCGTGTAAAACATAAACCAAACGAAGAAATTGGTTATTTCTTCATGTATAATGATCAACTCGATACTCCCTAGCCCCCAACAGCCTTTTTTTTCATAACACTTTAACCAGAGTGACGGGAGAGCGGCATTTCAGAAAACGTGCTTATCTCGGCGAGAAAAAGCGATTTCGGCAATAAAATTTAAAACGCGTGTAAAACATAAACCAAACGATGAAATTGGTTATTTCTTCATGTATAATGATCAACTCGATACTCCCTAGCCCCCAACAGCCTTTTTTTTCATAACACTTTAACCAGAGTGACGGGAGAGCGGCATTTCAGAAAACGTGCTTATCTCGGCGAGAAAAAGCGATTTCGGCAATAAAATTTAAAACGCGTGTAAAACATAAACCAAACGATGAAATTGGTTATTTCTTCATGTATAATGATCAACTCGATACTCCCTAGCCCCCAACAGCCTTTTTTTTCATAACACTTTAACCAGAGTGACGGGAGAGCGGCATTTCAGAAAACGTGCTTATCTCGGCGAGAAAAAGCGATTTCGGCAATAAAATTTAAAACGCGTGTAAAACATAAACCAAACGATGAAATTGGTTATTTCTTCATGTATAATGATCAACTCGATACTCCCTAGCCCCCAACAGCCTTTTTTTTCATAACACTTTAACCAGAGTGACGGGAGAGCGGCATTTCAGAAAACGTGCTTATCTCGGCGAGAAAAAGCGATTTCGGCAATAAAATTTAAAACGCGTGTAAAACATAAACCAAACGATGAAATTGGTTATTTCTTCATGTATAATGATCAACTCGATACTCCCTAGCCCCCAACAGCCTTTTTTTTCATAACACTTTAACCAGAGTGACGGGAGAGCGGCATTTCAGAAAACGTGCTTATCTCGGCGAGAAAAAGCGATTTCGGCAATAAAATTTAAAACGCGTGTAAAACATAAACCAAACGATGAAATTGGTTATTTCTTCATGTATAATGATCAACTCGATACTCCCTAGCCCCCAACAGCCTTTTTTTTCATAACACTTTAACCAGAGTGACGGGAGAGCGGCATTTCAGAAAACGTGCTTATCTCGGCGAGAAAAAGCGATTTCGGCAATAAAATTTAAAACGCGTGTAAAACATAAACCAAACGATGAAATTGGTTATTTCTTCATGTATAATGATCAACTCGATACTCCCTAGCCCCCAACAGCCTTTTTTTTCATAACACTTTAACCAGAGTGACGGGAGAGCGGCATTTCAGAAAACGTGCTTATCTCGGCGAGAAAAAGCGATTTCGGCAATAAAATTTAAAACGCGTGTAAAACATAAACCAAACGATGAAATTGGTTATTTCTTCATGTATAATGATCAACTCGATACTCCCTAGCCCCCAACAGCCTTTTTTTTCGTAACACTTTAACCAGAGTGACGGGAGAGCGGCATTTCAGAAAACGTGCTTATCTCGGCGAGAAAAAGCGATTTCGGCAATAAAATTTAAAACGCGTGTAAAACATAAACCAAACGATGAAATTGGTTATTTCTTCATGTATAATGATCAACTCGATACTCCCTAGCCCCCAACAGCCTTTTTTTTCATAACACTTTAACCAGAGTGACGGGAGAGCGGCATTTCAGAAAACGTGCTTATCTCGGCGAGAAAAAGCGATTTCGGCAATAAAATTTAAAACGCGTGTAAAACATAAACCAAACGATGAAATTGGTTATTTCTTCATGTATAATGATCAACTCGATACTCCCTAGCCCCCAACAGCCTTTTTTTTCATAACACTTTAACCAGAGTGACGGGAGAGCGGCATTTCAGAAAACGTGCTTATCTCGGCGAGAAAAAGCGATTTCGGCAATAAAATTTAAAACGCGTGTAAAACATAAACCAAACGATGAAATTGGTTATTTCTTCATGTATAATGATCAACTCGATACTCCCTAGCCCCCAACAGCCTTTTTTTTCATAACACTTTAACCAGAGTGACGGGAGAGCGGCATTTCAGAAAACGTGCTTATCTCGGCGAGAAAAAGCGATTTCGGCAATAAAATTTAAAACGCGTGTAAAACATAAACCAAACGATGAAATTGGTTATTTCTTTATGTATAATGATCAACTCGATACTCCCTAGCCCCCAACAGCCTTTTTTTTCATAACACTTTAACCAGAGTGACGGGAGAGCGGCATTTCAGAAAACGTGCTTATCTCGGCGAGAAAAAGCGATTTCGGCAATAAAATTTAAAACGCGTGTAAAACATAAACCAAACGATGAAATTGGTTATTTCTTCATGTATAATGATCAACTCGATACTCCCTAGCCCCCAACAGCCTTTTTTTTCATAACACTTTAACCAGAGTGACGGGAGAGCGGCATTTCAGAAAACGTGCTTATCTCGGCGAGAAAAAGCGATTTCGGCAATAAAATTTAAAACGCGTGTAAAACATAAACCAAACGATGAAATTGGTTATTTCTTCATGTATAATGATCAACTCGATACTCCCTAGCCCCCAACAGCCTTTTTTTTCATAACACTTTAACCAGAGTGACGGGAGAGCGGCATTTCAGAAAACGTGCTTATCTCGGCGAGAAAAAGCGATTTCGGCAATAAAATTTAAAACGCGTGTAAAACATAAACCAAACGATGAAATTGGTTATTTCTTCATGTATAATGATCAACTCGATACTCCCTAGCCCCCAACAGCCTTTTTTTTCATAACACTTTAACCAGAGTGACGGGAGAGCGGCATTTCAGAAAACGTGCTTATCTCGGCGAGAAAAAGCGATTTCGGCAATAAAATTTAAAACGCGTGTAAAACATAAACCAAACGATGAAATTGGTTATTTCTTCATGTATAATGATCAACTCGATACTCCCTAGCCCCCAACAGCCTTTTTTTTCATAACACTTTAACCAGAGTGACGGGAGGGCGGCATTTCAGAAAACGTGCTTATCTCGGCGAGAAAAAGCGATTTCGGCAATAAAATTTAAAACGCGTGTAAAACATAAACCAAACGATAAAATTGGTTATTTCTTCATGTATAATGATCAACTCGATACTCCCTAGCCCCCAACAGCCTTTTTTTTCATAACACTTTAACCAGAGTGACGGGAGAGCGGCATTTCAGAAAACGTGCTTATCTCGGCGAGAAAAAGCGATTTCGGCAATAAAATTTAAAACGCGTGTAAAACATAAACCAAACGATGAAATTGCTTATTTCTTCATGTATAATGATCAACTCGATACTCCCTAGCCCCCAACAGCCTTTTTTTCATAACACTTTAACCAGAGTGACGGGAGAGCGGCATTTCAGAAAACGTGCTTATCTCGGCGAGAAAAAGCGATTTCGGCAATAAAATTTAAAACGCGTGTAAAACATAAACCAAACGATGAAATTGGTTATTTCTTCATGTATAATGATCAACTCGATACTCCCTAGCCCCCAACAGCCTTTTTTTTCATAACACTTTAACCAGAGTGACGGGAGAGCGGCATTTCAGAAAACGTGCTTATCTCGGCGAGAAAAAGCGATTTCGGCAATAAAATTTAAAACGCGTGTAAAACATAAACCAAACGATGAAATTGGTTATTTCTTCATGTATAATGATCAACTCGATACTCCCTAGCCCCCAACAGCCTTTTTTTTCATAACACTTTAACCAGAGTGACAAGAGAGCGGCATTTCAGAAAACGTGCTTATCTCGGCGAGAAAAAGCGATTTCGGCAATAAAATTTAAAACGCGTGTAAAACATAAACCAAACGATGAAATTGGTTATTTCTTCATGTATAATGATCAACTCGATACTCCCTAGCCCCCAACAGCCTTTTTTTTCATAACACTAACCAGAGTGACGGGAGAGCGGCATTTCAGAAAACGTGCTTATCTCTGCGAGAAAAAGCGATTTCGGCAATAAAATTTAAAACGCGTGTAAAACATAAACCAAACGATGAAATTGGTTATTTCTTCATGTATAATGATCAACTCGATACTCCCTAGCCCCCAACAGCCTTTTTTTTCATAACACTTTAACCAGAGTGACGGGAGAGCGGCATTTCAGAAAACGTGCTTATCTCGGCGAGAAAAAGCGATTTCGGCAATAAAATTTAAAACGCGTGTAAAACATAAACCAAACGATGAAATTGGTTATTTCTTCATGTATAATGATCAACTCGATACTCCCTAGCCCCCAACAGCCTTTTTTTTCATAACACTTTAACCAGAGTGACGGGAGAGCGGCATTTCAGAAAACGTGCTTATCTCGGCGAGAAAAAGCGATTTCGGCAATAAAATTTAAAACGCGTGTAAAACATAAACCAAACGATGAAATTGGTTATTTCTTCATGTATAATGATCAACTCGATACTCCCTAGCCCCCAACAGCCTTTTTTTTCATAACACTTTAACCAGAGTGACGGGAGAGCGGCATTTCAGAAAACGTGCTTATCTCGGCGAGAAAAAGCGATTTCGGCAATAAAATTTAAAACGCGTGTAAAACATAAACCAAACGACGAAATTGGTTATTTCTTCATGTATAATGATCAACTCGATACTCCCTAGCCCCCAACAGCCTTTTTTTTCATAACACTTTAACCAGAGTGACGGGAGAGCGGCATTTCAGAAAACGTGCTAATCTCGGCGAGAAAAAGCGATTTCGGCAATAAAATTTAAAACGCGTGTAAAACATAAACCAAACGACGAAATTGGTTATTTCTTCATGTATAATGATCAACTCGATACTCCCTAGCCCCCAACAGCCTTTTTTTTCATAACACTTTAACCAGAGTGACGGGAGAGCGGCATTTCAGAAAACGTGCTTATCTCGGCGAGAAAAAGCGATTTCGGCAATAAAATTTAAAACGCGTGTAAAACATAAACCAAACGATGAAATATGTTATTTCTTCATGTATAATGATCAACTCGATACTCCCTAGCCCCCAACAGCCTTTTTTTTCATAACACTTTAACCAGAGTGACGGGAGAGCGGCATTTCAGAAAACGTGCTTATCTCGGCGAGAAAAAGCGATTTCGGCAATAAAATTTAAAACGCGTGTAAAACATAAACCAAACGATGAAATTGGTTATTTCTTCATGTATAATGATCAACTCGATACTCCCTAGCCCCCAACAGCCTTTTTTTTCATAACACTTTAACCAGAGTGACGGGAGAGCGGCATTTCAGAAAACGTGCTTATCTCGGCGAGAAAAAGCGATTTCGGCAATAAAATTTAAAACGCGTGTAAAACATAAACCAAACGATGAAATTGCTTATTTCTTCATGTATAATGATCAACTCGATACTCCCTAGCCCCCAACAGCCTTTTTTTCATAACACTTTAACCAGAGTGACGGGAGAGCAGCATTTCAGAAAACGTGCTTATCTCGGCGAGAAAAAGCGATTTCGGCAATAAAATTTAAAACGCGTGTAAAACATAAACCAAACGATGAAATTGGTTATTTCTTCATGTATAATGATCAACTCGATACTCCCTAGCCCCCAACAGCCTTTTTTTTCATAACACTTTAACCAGAGTGACGGGAGAGCGGCATTTCAGAAAACGTGCTTATCTCGGCGAGAAAAAGCGATTTCGGCAATAAAATTTAAAACGCGTGTAAAACATAAACCAAACGATGAAATTGGTTATTTCTTCATGTATAAGGATCAACTCGATACTCCCTAGCCCCCAACAGCCTTTTTTTTCATAACACTTTAACCAGAGTGACGGGAGAGCGGCATTTCAGAAAACGTGCTTATCTCGGCGAGAAAAAGCGATTTCGGCAATAAAATTTAAAACGCGTGTAAAACATAAACCAAACGATGAAATTGGTTATTTCTTCATGTATAATGATCAACTCGATACTCCCTAGCCCCCAACAGCCTTTTTTTTCATAACACTTTAACCAGAGTGACGGGAAAGCGGCATTTCAGAAAACGTGCTTATCTCGGCGAGAAAAAGCGATTTCGGCAATAAAATTTAAAACGCGTGTAAAACATAAACCAAACGATGAAATTGGTTATTTCTTCATGTATAATGATCAACTCGATACTCCCTAGCCCCCAACAGCCTTTTTTTTCATAACACTTTAACCAGAGTGACGGGAGAGCGGCATTTCAGAAAACGTGCTTATCTCGGCGAGAAAAAGCGATTTCGGCAATAAAATTTAAAACGCGTGTAAAACATAAACCAAACGATGAAATTGGTTATTTCTTCATGTATAATGATCAACTCGATACTCCCTAGCCCCCAACAGCCTTTTTTTTCATAACACTTTAACCAGAGTGACGGGAGAGCGGCATTTCAGAAAACGTGCTTATCTCGGCGAGAAAAAGCGATTTCGGCAATAAAATTTAAAACGCGTGTAAAACATAAACCAAACGATGAAATTGGTTATTTCTTCATGTATAATGATCAACTCGATACTCCCTAGCCCCCAACAGCCTTTTTTTTCATAACACTTTAACCAGAGTGACGGGAGAGCGGCATTTCAGAAAACGTGCTTATCTCGGCGAGAAAAAGCGATTTCGGCAATAAAATTTAAAACGCGTGTAAAACATAAACCAAACGATGAAATTGGTTATTTCTTCATGTATAATGATCAACTCGATACTCCCTAGCCCCCAACAGCCTTTTTTTTCATAACACTTTAACCAGAGTGACGGGAGAGCGGCATTTCAGAAAACGTGCTTATCTCGGCGAGAAAAAGCGATTTCGGCAATAAAATTTAAAACGCGTGTAAAACATAAACCAAACGATGAAATTGGTTATTTCTTCATGTATAATGATCAACTCGATACTCCCTAGCCCCCAACAGCCTTTTTTTTCATAACACTTTAACCAGAGTGACGGGAGAGCGGCATTTCAGAAAACGTGCTTATCTCGGCGAGAAAAAGCGATTTCGGCAATAAAATTTAAAACGCGTGTAAAACATAAACCAAACGATGAAATTGGTTATTTCTTCATGTATAATGATCAACTCGATACTCCCTAGCCCCCAACAGCCTTTTTTTTCATAACACTTTAACCAGAGTGACGGGAGAGCGGCATTTCAGAAAACGTGCTTATCTCGGCGAGAAAAAGCGATTTCGGCAATAAAATTTAAAACGCGTGTAAAACATAAACCAAACGAAGAAATTGGTTATTTCTTCATGTATAATGATCAACTCGATACTCCCTAGCCCCCAAAAGCCTTTTTTTTCATAACACTTTAACCAGAGTGACGGGAGAGCGGCATTTCAGAAAACGTGCTTATCTCGGCGAGAAAAAGCGATTTCGGCAATAAAATTTAAAACGCATGTAAAACATAAACCAAACGATGAAATTGGTTATTTCTTCATGTATAATGATCAACTCGATACTCCCTAGCCCCCAACAGCCTTTTTTTTCATAACACTTTAACCAGAGTGACGGGAGAGCGGCATTTCAGAAAACGTGCTTATCTCGGCGAGAAAAAGCGATTTCGGCAATAAAATTTAAAACGCGTGTAAAACATAAACCAAACGATGAAATTGGTTATTTCTTCATGTATAATGATCAACTCGATACTCCCTAGCCCCCAACAGCCTTTTTTTTCATAACACTTTAACCAGAGTGACGGGAGAGCGGCATTTCAGAAAACGTGCTTATCTCGGCGAGAAAAAGCGATTTCGGCAATAAAATTTAAAACGCGTGTAAAACATAAACCAAACGATGAAATTGGTTATTTCTTCATGTATAATGATCAACTCGATACTCCCTAGCCCCCAACAGCCTTTTTTTTCATAACACTTTAACCAGAGTGACGGGAGAGCGGCATTTCAGAAAACGTGCTTATCTCGGCGAGAAAAAGCGATTTCGGCAATAAAATTTAAAACGCGTGTAAAACATAAACCAAACGATGAAATTGGTTATTTCTTCATGTATAATGATCAACTCGATACTCCCTAGCCCCCAACAGCCTTTTTTTTCATAACACTTTAACCAGAGTGACGGGAGAGCGGCATTTCAGAAAACGTGCTTATCTCGGCGAGAAAAAGCGATTTCGGCAATAAAATTTAAAACGCGTGTAAAACATAAACCAAACGATGAAATTGGTTATTTCTTCATGTATAATGATCAACTCGATACTCCCTAGCCCCCAACAGCCTTTTTTTTCATAACACTTTAACCAGAGTGACGGGAGAGCGGCATTTCAGAAAACGTGCTTATCTCGGCGAGAAAAAGCGATTTCGGCAATAACATTTAAAACGCGTGTAAAACATAAACCAAACGATGAAATTGGTTATTTCTTCATGTATAATGATCAACTCGATACTCCCTAGCCCCCAACAGCCTTTTTTTTCATAACACTTTAACCAGAGTGACGGGAGAGCGGCATTTCAGAAAACGTGCTTATCTCGGCGAGAAAAAGCGATTTCGGCAATAAAATTTAAAACGCGTGTAAAACATAAACCAAACGATGAAATTGGTTATTTCTTCATGTATAATGATCAACTCGATACTCCCTAGCCCCCAACAGCCTTTTTTTTCATAACACTTTAACCAGAGTGACGGGAGAGCGGCATTTCAGAAAACGTGCTTATCTCGGCGAGAAAAAGCGATTTCAGCAATAAAATTTAAAACGCGTGTAAAACATAAACCAAACGATGAAATTGGTTATTTCTTCATGTATAATGATCAACTCGATACTCCCTAGCCCCCAACAGCCTTTTTTTTCATAACACTTTAACCAGAGTGACGGGAGAGCGGCATTTCAGAAAACGTGCTTATCTCGGCGAGAAAAAGCGATTTCGGCAATAAAATTTAAAACGCGTGTAAAACATAAACCAAACGATGAAATTGGTTATTTCTTCATGTATAATGATCAACTCGATACTCCCTAGCCCCCAACAGCCTTTTTTTTCATAACACTTTAACCAGAGTGACGGGAGAGCGGCATTTCAGAAAACGTGCTTATCTCGGCGAGAAAAAGCGATTTCGGCAATAAAATTTAAAACGCGTGTAAAACATAAACCAAACGATGAAATTGGTTATTTCTTCATGTATAATGATCAACTCGATACTCCCTAGCCCCCAACAGCCTTTTTTTTCATAACACTTTAACCAGAGTGACGGGAGAGCGGCATTTCAGAAAACGTGCTTATCTCGGCGAGAAAAAGCGATTTCGGCAATAAAATTTAAAACGCGTGTAAAACATAAACCAAACGATGAAATTGGTTATTTCTTCATGTATAATGATCAACTCGATACTCCCTAGCCCCCAACAGCCTTTTTTTTCATAACACTTTAACCAGAGTGACGGGAGAGCGGCATTTCAGAAAACGTGCTTATCTCGGCGAGAAAAAGCGATTTCGGCAATAAAATTTAAAACGCGTGTAAAACATAAACCAAACGATGAAATTGGTTATTTCTTCATGTATAATGATCAACTCGATACTCCCTAGCCCCCAACAGCCTTTTTTTTCATAACACTTTAACCAGAGTGACGGGAGAGCGGCATTTCAGAAAACGTGCTTATCTCGGCGAGAAAAAGCGATTTCGGCAATAAAATTTAAAACGCGTGTAAAACATAAACCAAACGATGAAATTGGTTATTTCTTCATGTATAATGATCAACTCGATACTCCCTAGCCCCCAACAGCCTTTTTTTTCATAACACTTTAACCAGAGTGACGGGAGAGCGGCATTTCAGAAAACGTGCTTATCTCGGCGAGAAAAAGCGATTTCGGCAATAACATTTAAAACGCGTGTAAAACATAAACCAAACGATGAAATTGGTTATTTCTTCATGTATAATGATCAACTCGATACTCCCTAGCCCCCAACAGCCTTTTTTTTCATAACACTTTAACCAGAGTGACGGGAGAGCGGCATTTCAGAAAACGTGCTTATCTCGGCGAGAAAAAGCGATTTCGGCAATAAAATTTAAAACGCGTGTAAAAAATAAACCAAACGATGAAATTGGTTATTTCTTCATGTATAATGATCAACTCGATACTCCCTAGCCCCCAACAGCCTTTTTTTTTCATAACACTTTAACCAGAGTGACGGGAGAGCGGCATTTCAGAAAACGTGCTTATCTCGGCGAGAAAAAGCGATTTCAGCAATAAAATTTAAAACGCGTGTAAAACATAAACCAAACGATGAAATTGGTTATTTCTTCATGTATAATGATCAACTCGATACTCCCTAGCCCCCAACAGCCTTTTTTTTCATAACACTTTAACCAGAGTGACGGGAGATCGGCATTTCAGAAAACGTGCTTATCTCGGCGAGAAAAAGCGATTTCGGCAATAAAATTTAAAACGCGTGTAAAACATAAACCAAACGATGAAATTGGTTATTTCTTCATGTATAATGATCAACTCGATACTCCCTAGCCCCCAACAGCCTTTTTTTTCATAACACTTTAACCAGAGTGACGGGAGAGCGGCATTTCAGAAAACGTGCTTATCTCGGCGAGAAAAAGCGATTTCGGCAATAAAATTTAAAACGCGTGTAAAACATAAACCAAACGATGAAATTGGTTATTTCTTCATGTATAATGATCAACTCGATACTCCCTAGCCCCCAACAGCCTTTTTTTTCATAACACTTTAACCAGAGTGACGGGAGAGCGGCATTTCAGAAAACGTGCTTATCTCGGCGAGAAAAAGCGATTTCGGCAATAAAATTTAAAACGCGTGTAAAACATAAACCAAACGATGAAATTGGTTATTTCTTCATGTATAATGATCAACTCGATACTCCCTAGCCCCCAACAGCCTTTTTTTCATAACACTTTAACCAGAGTGACGGGAGAGCGGCATTTCAGAAAACGTGCTTATCTCGGCGAGAAAAAGCGATTTCGGCAATAAAATTTAAAACGCGTGTAAAACATAAACCAAACGATGAAATTGGTTATTTCTTCATGTATAATGATCAACTCGATACTCCCTAGCCCCCAACAGCCTTTTTTTTCATAACACTTTAACCAGAGTGACGGGAGAGCGGCATTTCAGAAAACGTGCTTATCTCGGCGAGAAAAAGCGATTTCGGCAATAAAATTTAAAACGCGTGTAAAACATAAACCAAACGATGAAATTGGTTATTTCTTCATGTATAATGATCAACTCGATACTCCCTAGCCCCCAACAGCCTTTTTTTTCATAACACTTTAACCAGAGTGACGGGAGAGCGGCATTTCAGAAAACGTGCTTATCTCGGCGAGAAAAAGCGATTTCGGCAATAAAATTTAAAACGCGTGTAAAACATAAACCAAACGATGAAATTGGTTATTTCTTCATGTATAATGATCAACTCGATACTCCCTAGCCCCCAACAGCCTTTTTTTTCATAACACTTTAACCAGAGTGACGGG
Organism: Syngnathus leptorhynchus; assembly: GCF_054491065.1. NCBI lineage: Eukaryota > Metazoa > Chordata > Actinopteri > Syngnathiformes > Syngnathidae > Syngnathus > Syngnathus leptorhynchus. Next base: position 131,153 of record NW_028232141.1, on the reverse strand, counting down.
AGAGCGGCATTTCAGAAAACGTGCTTATCTCGGCGAGAAAAAGCGATTTCGGCAATAAAATTTAAAACGCGTGTAAAACATAAACCAAACGATGAAATTGGTTATTTCTTCATGTATAATGATCAACTCGATACTCCCTAGCCCCCAACAGCCTTTTTTTTCATAACACTTTAACCAGAGTGACGGGAGAGCGGCATTTCAGAAAACGTGCTTATCTCGGCGAGAAAAAGCGATTTCGGCAATAAAATTTAAAACGCGTGTAAAACATAAACCAAACGATGAAATTGGTTATTTCTTCATGTATAATGATCAACTCGATACTCCCTAGCCCCCAACAGCCTTTTTTTTCATAACACTTTAACCAGAGTGACGGGAGAGCGGCATTTTAGAAAACGTGCTTATCTCGGCGAGAAAAAGCGATTTCGGCAATAAAATTTAAAACGCGTGTAAAACATAAACCAAACGATGAAATTGGTTATTTCTTCATGTATAATGATCAACTCGATACTCCCTAGCCCCCAACAGCCTTTTTTTTCATAACACTTTAACCAGAGTGACGGGAGAGCGGCATTTCAGAAAACGTGCTTATCTCGGCGAGAAAAAGCGATTTCGGCAATAAAATTTAAAACGCGTGTAAAACATAAACCAAACGATGAAATTGGTTATTTCTTCATGTATAATGATCAACTCGATACTCCCTAGCCCCCAACAGCCTTTTTTTTCATAACACTTTAACCAGAGTGACGGGAGAGCGGCATTTCAGAAAACGTGCTTATCTCGGCGAGAAAAAGCGATTTCGGCAATAAAATTTAAAACGCGTGTAAAACATAAACCAAACGATGAAATTGGTTATTTCTTCATGTATAATGATCAACTCGATACTCCCTAGCCCCCAACAGCCTTTTTTTTCATAACACTTTAACCAGAGTGACGGGAGAGCGGCATTTCAGAAAACGTGCTTATCTCGGCGAGAAAAAGCGATTTCGGCAATAAAATTTAAAACGCGTGTAAAACATAAACCAAACGATGAAATTGGTTATTTCTTCATGTATAATGATCAACTCGATACTCCCTAGCCCCCAACAGCCTTTTTTTTCATAACACTTTAACCAGAGTGACGGGAGAGCGGCATTTCAGAAAACGTGCTTATCTCGGCGAGAAAAAGCGATTTCGGCAATAAAATTTAAAACGCGTGTAAAACATAAACCAAACGATGAAATTGGTTATTTCTTCATGTATAATGATCAACTCGATACTCCCTAGCCCCCAACAGCCTTTTTTTCATAACACTTTAACCAGAGTGACGGAAGAGCGGCATTTCAGAAAACGTGCTTATCTCGGCGAGAAAAAGCGATTTCGGCAATAAAATTTAAAACGCGTGTAAAACATAAACCAAACGATGAAATTGGTTATTTCTTCATGTATAATGATCAACTCGATACTCCCTAGCCCCCAACAGCCTTTTTTTTCATAACACTTTAACCAGAGTGACGGGAGAGCGGCATTTCAGAAAACGTGCTTATCTCGGCGAGAAAAAGCGATTTCGGCAATAAAATTTAAAACGCGTGTAAAACATAAACCAAACGATGAAATTGGTTATTTCTTCATGTATAATGATCAACTCGATACTCCCTAGCCCCCAACAGCCTTTTTTTTCATAACACTTTAACCAGAGTGACGGGAGAGCGGCATTTCAGAAAACGTGCTTATCTCGGCGAGAAAAAACGATTTCGGCAATAAAATTTAAAACGCGTGTAAAACATAAACCAAACGATGAAATTGGTTATTTCTTCATGTATAATGATCAACTCGATACTCCCTAGCCCCCAACAGCCTTTTTTTTCATAACACTTTAACCAGAGTGACGGGAGAGCGGCATTTCAGAAAACGTGCTTATCTCGGCGAGAAAAAGCGATTTCGGCAATAAAATTTAAAACGCGTGTAAAACATAAACCAAACGATGAAATTGGTTATTTCTTCATGTATAATGATCAACTCGATACTCCCTAGCCCCCAACAGCCTTTTTTTTCATAACACTTTAACCAGAGTGACGGGAGAGCGGCATTTCAGAAAACGTGCTTATCTCGGCGAGAAAAAGCGATTTCGGCAATAAAATTTAAAACGCGTGTAAAACATAAACCAAACGATGAAATTGGTTATTTCTTCATGTATAATGATCAACTCGATACTCCCTAGCCCCCAACAGCCTTTTTTTTCATAACACTTTAACCAGAGTGACGGGAGAGCGGCATTTCAGAAAACGTGCTTATCTCGGCGAGAAAAAGCGATTTCGGCAATAAAATTTAAAACGCGTGTAAAACATAAACCAAACGATGAAATTGGTTATTTCTTCATGTATAATGATCAACTCGATACTCCCTAGCCCCCAACAGCCTTTTTTTTCATAACACTTTAACCAGAGTGACGGGAGAGCGGCATTTCAGAAAACGTGCTTATCTCGGCGAGAAAAAGCGATTTCGGCAATAAAATTTAAAACGCGTGTAAAACATAAACCAAACGATGAAATTGGTTATTTCTTCATGTATAATGATCAACTCGATACTCCCTAGCCCCCAACAGCCTTTTTTTTCATAACACTTTAACCAGAGTGACGGGAGAGCGGCATTTCAGAAAACGTGCTTATCTCGGCGAGAAAAAGCGATTTCGGCAATAAAATTTAAAACGCGTGTAAAACATAAACCAAACGATGAAATTGGTTATTTCTTCATGTATAATGATCAACTCGATACTCCCTAGCCCCCAACAGCCTTTTTTTTCATAACACTTTAACCAGAGTGACGGGAGAGCGACATTTCAGAAAACGTGCTTATCTCGGCGAGAAAAAGCGATTTCGGCAATAAAATTTAAAACGCGTGTAAAACATAAACCAAACGATGAAATTGGTTATTTCTTTATGTATAATGATCAACTCGATACTCCCTAGCCCCCAACAGCCTTTTTTTTCATAACACTTTAACCAGAGTGACGGGAGAGCGGCATTTCAGAAAACGTGCTTATCTCGGCGAGAAAAAGCGATTTCGGCAATAAAATTTAAAACGCGTGTAAAACATAAACCAAACGATGAAATTGGTTATTTCTTCATGTATAATGATCAACTCGATACTCCCTAGCCCCCAACAGCCTTTTTTTTCATAACACTTTAACCAGAGTGACGGGAGAGCGGCATTTCAGAAAACGTGCTTATCTCGGCGAGAAAAAGCGATTTCGGCAATAAAATTTAAAACGCGTGTAAAACATAAACCAAACGATGAAATTGGTTATTTCTTCATGTATAATGATCAACTCGATACTCCCTAGCCCCCAACAGCCTTTTTTTTCATAACACTTTAACCAGAGTGACGGGAGAGCGGCATTTCAGAAAACGTGCTTATCTCGGCGAGAAAAAGCGATTTCGGCAATAAAATTTAAAACGCGTGTAAAACATAAACCAAACGATGAAATTGGTTATTTCTTCATGTATAATGATCAACTCGATACTCCCTAGCCCCCAACAGCCTTTTTTTTCATAACACTTTAACCAGAGTGACGGGAGAGCGGCATTTCAGAAAACGTGCTTATCTCGGCGAGAAAAAGCGATTTCGGCAATAAAATTTAAAACGCGTGTAAAACATAAACCAAACGATGAAATTGGTTATTTCTTCATGTATAATGATCAACTCGATACTCCCTAGCCCCCAACAGCCTTTTTTTTCATAACACTTTAACCAGAGTGACGGGAGAGCGGCATTTCAGAAAACGTGCTTATCTCGGCGAGAAAAAGCGATTTCGGCAATAAAATTTAAAACGCGTGTAAAACATAAACCAAACGATGAAATTGGTTATTTCTTCATGTATAATGATCAACTCGAGTCGAGCTCCAGGGAGAGAGGCTGATTTTTCGCTTTTTGAGGCCGACCGACGAACCGGCGCGGGGCGGACTCTAAAGCCCGCAGAGCCGTAGGCACTTAGAAAAGTTTCGCCTTTGGCTGTGAGCTCCAGGGGGAGAGGCTGGTTTTGCGTTATTTTAGGCCGGCTGGAGAACCGGCGCGGGTCGGACGCACAATCCCCGCAGAGCCGTGGGCACTTAGAAAATTTTTGCCAAGTTGGCTCTGAGCGCCTGGTACCTAATATGGAAGTATAGAGGCCGACTTTCGGGCAAGATCACGCCGCGTTAGGCTTCCAGGACCCCGGCTAAGCAATTTTACCGGGCCGCCCGGTTCTTTTTTTGAACCAGCCCGGTTCTTTTTACACTTCCAGCTGGAGCTCAGCAGCGGCTTTTTGCGCAAGATCACGCCGGGTTAGGCTTCCAGGACCTCGGCTAAGCAATTCTACCGGGCCGCCCGGTTCTTTTTTTGAACCAGCCCGGTTCTTTTTACACTTCCAGCTGGAGCTCACGAGCGGCTTTTTGGACAAGATCACGCCGTGTTATGCTTCCAGAGCCCCGGCTAAGCAATTTTACCGGCCCGCCCGGTTCTTTTTTTTAACCAGCCCGGTTCTTTTTACACTTCCAGCTGGAGCTCAGCAGCGGGTTTTTGGACAAGATCACGCCGTGTTAGGCTTCCAGAGCCCCGGCTAAGCAATTTTACAGGGTCGCCCGGTTCATTTTTTTAACCAGCCCGTTTTTTTTTACACTTCCAGCTGGAGCTCAGCAGCGGCTTTTTGCACAGTATCACGCCGGGTTAGGCTTCCAGAGCCCCGGCTAAGCAATTTTACCGGGCCGCCCGGTTCTTTTTTTAACCAGCCCGGTTCTTTTTACACTTCCAGCTGGAGCTCAGCATCGTGTAAAACATAAACCAAACGATGAAATTGGTTATTTCTTCATGTATAATGATCAACTCGATACTCCCTAGCCCCCAACAGCCTTTTTTTTCATAACACTTTAACCAGAGTGACGGGAGAGCGGCATTTCAGAAAACGTGCTTATCTCGGCGAGAAAAAGCGATTTCGGCAATAAAATTTAAAACACGTAAAACATAAATCAAACGATGAAATTGGTTATTTCTTCATGTATAATGATCAACTCGATACTCCCTAGCCCCCAACAGCCTTTTTTTTCATAACACTTTAACCAGAGTGACGGGAGAGCGGCATTTCAGAAAACGTGCTTATCTCGGCGAGAAAAAGCGATTTCGGCAATCAAATTTAAAACGCGTGTAAAACATAAACCAAACGATGAAATTGGTTATTTTTTCATGTATGATGATCAACTCGATACTCCCTAGCCCCCAACAGCCTTTTTTTTCATAACACTTTAACCAGAGTGACGGAAGAGCGGCATTTCAGAAAACGTGCTTATCTCGGCGAGAAAAAGCGATTTCGGCAATAAAATTTAAAACGCGTGTAAAACATAAACCAAACGATGAAATTGGTTATTTCTTCATGTATAATGATCAACTCGATACTCCCTAGCCCCCAACAGCCTTTTTTTTCATAACACTTTAACCAGAGTGACGGGAGAGCGGCATTTCAGAAAACGTGCTTATGTCGGCGAGAAAAAGCGATTTCGGCAATAAAATTTAAAACGCGTGTAAAACATAAACCAAACGAGGAAATTGGTTATTTCTTCATGTATAATGATCAACTCGATACTCCCTAGCCCCCAACAGCCTTTTTTTTCATAACACTTTAACCAGAGTGACGGGAGAGCGGCATTTCAGAAAACGTGCTTATCTCGGCGAGAAAAAGCGATTTCGGCAATACAATTTAAAACGCGTGTAAAACATAAACCAAACGATGAAATTGGTTATTTCTTCATGTATAATGATCAACTCGATACTCCCTAGCCCCCAACAGCCTTTTTTTTCATGACACTTTAACCAGAGTGACGGGAGAGCGGCATTTCAGAAAACGTGCTTATCTCGGCGAGAAAAAGCGATTTCGGCAATAACATTTAAAACGCGTGTAAAACATAAACCAAACGATGAAATTGGTTATTTCTTCATGTATAATGATCAACTCGATACTCCCTAGCCCCCAACAGCCTTTTTTTTCATAACACTTTAACCAGAGTGACAGGAGAGCGGCATTTCAGAAAACGTGCTTATCTCGGCGAGAAAAAGCGATTTCGGCAATAAAATTTAAAACGCGTGTAAAACATAAACCAAACGATGAAATTGGTTATTTCTTCATGTATAATGATCAACTCGATACTCCCTAGCCCCCAACAGCCTTTTTTTTCATAACACTTTAACCAGAGTGACGGGAGAGCGGCATTTCAGAAAACGTGCTTATCTCGGCGAGAAAAAGCGATTTCGGCAATAAAATTTAAAACGCGTGTAAAACATAAACCAAACGATGAAATTGCTTATTTCTTCATGTATAATGATCAACTCGATACTCCCTAGCCCCCAACAGCCTTTTTTTTCATAACACTTTAACCAGAGTGACGGGAGAGCGGCATTTCAGAAAACGTGCTTATCTCGGCGAGAAAAAGCGATTTCGGCAATAAAATTTAAAACGCGTGTAAAACATAAACCAAACGATGAAATTGGTTATTTCTTCATGTATAATGATCAACTCGATACTCCCTAGCCCCCAACAGCCTTTTTTTTCATAACACTTTAACCAGAGTGACGGGAGAGTGGCATTTCAGAAAACGTGCTTACCTCGGCGAAAAAAAGCGATTTCGGCAATAAAATTTAAAACGCGTGTAAAACATAAACCAAACGATGAAATTGGTTATTTCTTCATGTATAATGATCAACTCGATACTCCCTAGCCCCCAACAGCCTTTTTTTTCATAACACTTTAACCAGAGTGACGGGAGAGCGGCATTTCAGAAAACCTGCTTATCTCGGCGAGAAAAAGCGATTTCGGCAATAAAATTTAAAACGCGTGTAAAACATAAACCAAACGATGAAATTGGTTATTTCTTCATGTATAATGATCAACTCGATACTCCCTAGCCCCCAACAGCCTTTTTTTTCATAACACTTTAACCAGAGTGACGGGAGAGCGGCATTTCAGAAAACGTGCTTATCTCGGCGAGAAAAAGCGATTTCGGCAATAAAATTTAAAACGCGTGTAAAACATAAACCAAACGATGAAATTGGTTCTTTCTTCATGTATAATGATCAACTCGATACTCCCTAGCCCCCAACAGCCTTTTTTTTCATAACACTTTAACCAGAGTGACGGGAGAGCGGCATTTCAGAAAACGTGCTTATCTCGGCGAGAAAAAGCGATTTCGGCAATAAAATTTAAAACGCGTGTAAAACATAAACCAAACGATGAAATTGGTTATTTCTTCATGTATAATGATCAACTCGATGCTCCCTAGCCCCCAACAGCCTTTTTTTTCATAACACTTTAACCAGAGTGACGGGAGAGCGGCATTTCAGAAAACGTGCTTATCTCGGCGAGAAAAAGCGATTTCGGCAATTAAATTTAAAACGCGTGTAAAACATAAACCAAACGATGAAATTGGTTATTTCTTCATGTATAATGATCAACTCGATACTCCCTAGCCCCCAACAGCCTTTTTTTTCATAACACTTTAACCAGAGTGACGGGAGAGCGGCCTTTCAGAAAACGTGCTTATCTCGGCGAGAAAAAGCGATTTCGGCAATAAAATTTAAAACGCGTGTAAAACATAAACCAAACGAAGAAATTGGTTATTTCTTCATGTATAATGATCAACTCGATACTCCCTAGCCCCCAACAGCCTTTTTTTTCATAACACTTTAACCAGAGTGACGGGAGAGCGGCATTTCAGAAAACGTGCTTATCTCGGCGAGAAAAAGCGATTTCGGCAATAAAATTTAAAACGCGTGTAAAACATAAACCAAACGATGAAATTGGTTATTTCTTCATGTATAATGATCAACTCGATACTCCCTAGCCCCCAACAGCCTTTTTTTTCATAACACTTTAACCAGAGTGACGGGAGAGCGGCATTTCAGAAAACGTGCTTATCTCGGCGAGAAAAAGCGATTTCGGCAATAAAATTTAAAACGCGTGTAAAACATAAACCAAACGATGAAATTGGTTATTTCTTCATGTATAATGATCAACTCGATACTCCCTAGCCCCCAACAGCCTTTTTTTTCATAACACTTTAACCAGAGTGACGGGAGAGCGGCATTTCAGAAAACGTGCTTATCTCGGCGAGAAAAAGCGATTTCGGCAATAACATTTAAAACGCGTGTAAAACATAAACCAAACGATGAAATTGGTTATTTCTTCATGTATAATGATCAACTCGAGTCGAGCTCCAGGGAGAGAGGCTGATTTTTCGCTTTTTGAGGCCGACCGACGAACCGGCGCGGGGCGGACTCTAAAGCCCGCAGAGCCGTAGGCACTTAGAAAAGTTTCGCCTTTGGCTGTGAGCTCCAGGGGGAGAGGCTGGTTTTGCGTTATTTTAGGCCGGCTGGAGAACCGGCGCGGGTCGGACGCACAATCCCCGCAGAGCCGTGGGCACTTAGAAATTTTTTGCCAAGTTGGCTCTGAGCGCCTGGTACCTAATATGGAAGTATAGAGGCCGACTTTCGGGCAAGATCACGCCGCGTTAGGCTTCCAGGACCCCGGCTAAGCAATTTTACCGGGCCGCCCGGTTCTTTTTTTGAACCAGCCCGGTTCTTTTTACACTTCCAGCTGGAGCTCAGCAGCGGCTTTTTGCGCAAGATCACGCCGGGTTAGGCTTCCAGGACCTCGGCTAAGCAATTCTACCGGGCCGCCCGGTTCTTTTTTTGAACCAGCCCGGTTCTTTTTACACTTCCAGCTGGAGCTCACGAGCGGCTTTTTGGACAAGATCACGCCGTGTTAGGCTTCCAGAGCCCCGGCTAAGCAATTTTACCGGCCCGCCCGGTTCTTTTTTTTAACCAGCCCGGTTCTTTTTACACTTCCAGCTGGAGCTCAGCAGCGGGTTTTTGGACAAGATCACGCCGTGTTAGGCTTCCAGAGCCCCGGCTAAGCAATTTTACAGGGTCGCCCGGTTCATTTTTTTAACCAGCCCGGTTTTTTTTACACTTCCAGCTGGAGCTCAGCAGCGGCTTTTTGCACAGTATCACGCCGGGTTAGGCTTCCAGAGCCCCGGCTAAGCAATTTTACCGGGCCGCCCGGTTCTTTTTTTAACCAGCCCGGTTCTTTTTACACTTCCAGCTGGAGCTCAGCATCGTGTAAAACATAAACCAAACGATGAAATTGGTTATTTCTTCATGTATAATGATCAACTCGATACTCCCTAGCCCCCAACAGCCTTTTTTTTCATAACACTTTAACCAGAGTGACGGGAGAGCGGCATTTCAGAAAACGTGCTTATCTCGGCGAGAAAAAGCGATTTCGGCAATAAAATTTAAAACACGTGTAAAACATAAATCAAACGATGAAATTGGTTATTTCTTCATGTATAATGATCAACTCGATACTCCCTAGCCCCCAACAGCCTTTTTTTTCATAACACTTTAACCAGAGTAACGGGAGAGCGGCATTTCAGAAAACGTGCTTATCTCGGCGAGAAAAAGCGATTTCGGCAATAAAATTTAAAACGCGTGTAAAACATAAACCAAACGATGAAATTGGTTATTTCTTCATGTATAATGATCAACTCGATACTCCCTAGCCCCCAACAGCCTTTTTTTTCATAACACTTTAACCAGAGTGACGGGAGAGCGGCATTTCAGAAAACGTGCTTATCTCGGCGAGAAAAAGCGATTTCGGCAATAAAATTTAAAACGCGTGTAAAACATAAACCAAACGATGAAATTGGTTATTTCTTCATGTATAATGATCAACTCGATACTCCCTAGCCCCCAACAGCCTTTTTTTTTCATAACACTTTAACCAGAGTGACGGGAGAGCGGCATTTCAGAAAACGTGCTTATCTCGGCGAGAAAAAGCGATTTCGGCAATAAAATTTAAAACGCGTGTAAAACATAAACCAAACGATGAAATTGCTTATTTCTTCATGTATAATGATCAACTCGATACTCCCTAGCCCCCAACAGCCTTTTTTTTCATAACACTTTAACCAGAGTGACGGGAGAGCGGCATTTCAGAAAACGTGCTTATCTCGGCGAGAAAAAGCGATTTCGGCAATAAAATTTAAAACGCGTGTAAAACATAAACCAAACGATGAAATTGGTTATTTCTTCATGTATAATGATCAACTCGATACTCCCTAGCCCCCAACAGCCTTTTTTTTTTCATAACACTTTAACCAGAGTGACGGGAGAGCGGCATTTCAGAAAACGTGCTTATCTCGGCGAGAAAAAGCGATTTCGGCAATAAAATTTAAAATGCGTGTAAAACATAAACCAAACGATGAAATTGGTTATTTCTTCATGTATAATGATCAACTCGATACTCCCTAGCCCCCAACAGCCTTTTTTTTCATAACACTTTAACCAGAGTGGCGGGAGAGCGGCATTTCAGAAAACGTGCTTATCTCGGCGAGAAAAAGCGATTTCGGCAATAAAATTTAAAACGCGTGTAAAACATAAACCAAACGATGAAATTGGTTATTTCTTCATGTATAATGATCAACTCGATACTCCCTAGCCCCCAACAGCCTTTTTTTTCATAACACTTTAACCAGAGTGACGGGAGAGCCTCATTTCAGAAAACGTGCTTATCTCGGCGAGAAAAAGCGATTTCGGCAATAAAATTTAAAACGCGTGTAAAACATAAACCAAACGATGAAATTGGTTATTTCTTCATGTATAATGATCAACTCGATACTCCCTAGCCCCCAACAGCCTTTTTTTTCGTAACACTTTAACCAGAGTGACGGGAGAGTGGCATTTCAGAAAACGTGCTTATCTCGGCGAAAAAAAGCGATTTCGGCAATAAAATTTAAAACGCGTGTAAAACATAAACCAAACGATGAAATTGGTTATTTCTTCATGTATAATGATCAACTCGATACTCCCTAGCCCCCAACAGCCTTTTTTTTCATAACACTTTAACCAGAGTGACGGGAGAGCGGCATTTCAGAAAACGTGCTTATCTCGGCGGGAAAAAGCGATTTCGGCAATAAAATTTAAAACGCGTGTAAAACATAAACCAAACGATGAAATTGGTTATTTCTTCATGTATAATGATCAACTCGATACTCCCTAGCCCCCAACAGCCTTTTTTTTCATAACACTTTAACCAGAGTGACGGGAGAGCGGCATTTCAGAAAACGTGCTTATCTCGGCGAGAAAAAGCGATTTCGGCAATAAAATTTAAAACGCGTGTAAAACATAAACCAAACGATGAAATTGGTTATTTCTTCATGTATAATGATCAACTCGATACTCCCTAGCCCCCAACAGCCTTTTTTTTCATAACACTTTAACCAGAGTGACGGGAGAGCGGCATTTCAGAAAACGTGCTTATCTCGGCGAGAAAAAGCGATTTCGGCAATAAAATTTAAAACACGTGTAAAACATAAATCAAACGATGAAATTGGTTATTTCTTCATGTATAATGATCAACTCGATACTCCCTAGCCCCCAACAGCCTTTTTTTTCATAACACTTTAACCAGAGTGACGGGAGAGCGGCATTTCAGAAAACGTGCTTATCTCGGCGAGAAAAAGCGATTTCGGCAATAAAATTTAAAACGCGTGTAAAACATAAACCAAACGATGAAATTGGTTATTTCTTCATGTATAATGATCAACTCGATACTCCCTAGCCCCCAACAGCCTTTTTTTTCATAACACTTTAACCAGAGTGGCGGGAGAGCGGCATTTCAGAAAACGTGCTTATCTCGGCGAGAAAAAGCGATTTCGGCAATAAAATTTAAAACGCGTGTAAAACATAAACCAAACGATGAAATTGGTTATTTCTTCATGTATAATGATCAACTCGATACTCCCTAGCCCCCAACAGCCTTTTTTTTCATAACACTTTAACCAGAGTGACGGGAGAGCGGCATTTCAGAAAACGTGCTTATCTCGGCGAGAAAAAGCGATTTCGGCAATAAAATTTAAAACGCGTGTAAAACATAAACCAAACGATGAAATTGGTTATTTCTTCATGTATAATGATCAACTCGATACTCCCTAGCCCCCAACAGCCTTTTTTTTCATAACACTTTAACCAGAGTGACGGGAGAGCGGCATTTCAGAAAACGTGCTTATCTCGGCGAGAAAAAGCGATTTCGGCAATAAAATTTAAAACGCGTGTAAAACATAAACCAAACGATGAAATTGGTTATTTCTTCATGTATAATGATCAACTCGATACTCCCTAGCCCCCAACAGCCTTTTTTTTCATAACACTTTAACCAGAGTGACGGGAGAGCGGCATTTCAGAAAACGTGCTTATCTCGGCGAGAAAAAGCGATTTCGGCAATAAAATTTAAAACGCGTGTAAAACATAAACCAAACGATGAAATTGGTTATTTCTTCATGTATAATGATCAACTCGATACTCCCTAGCCCCCAACAGCCTTTTTTTTCGTAACACTTTAACCAGAGTGACGGGAGAGTGGCATTTCAGAAAACGTGCTTATCTCGGCGAAAAAAAGCGATTTCGGCAATAAAATTTAAAACGCGTGTAAAACATAAACCAAACGATGAAATTGGTTATTTCTTCATGTATAATGATCAACTCGATACTCCCTAGCCCCCAACAGCCTTTTTTTTCATAACACTTTAACCAGAGTGACGGGAGAGCGGCATTTCAGAAAACGTGCTTATCTCGGCGGGAAAAAGCGATTTCGGCAATAAAATTTAAAACGCGTGTAAAACATAAACCAAACGATGAAATTGGTTATTTCTTCATGTATAATGATCAACTCGATACTCCCTAGCCCCCAACAGCCTTTTTTTTCATAACACTTTAACCAGAGTGACGGGAGAGCGGCATTTCAGAAAACGTGCTTATCTCGGCGAGAAAAAGCGATTTCGGCAATAAAATTTAAAACGCGTGTAAAACATAAACCAAACGATGAAATTGGTTATTTCTTCATGTATAATGATCAACTCGATACTCCCTAGCCCCCAACAGCCTTTTTTTTCATAACACTTTAACCAGAGTGACGGGAGAGCGGCATTTCAGAAAACGTGCTTATCTCGGCGAGAAAAAGCGATTTCGGCAATAAAATTTAAAACGCGTGTAAAACATAAACCAAACGATGAAATTGGTTATTTCTTCATGTATAATGATCAACTCGATGCTCCCTAGCCCCCAACAGCCTTTTTTTTCATAACACTTTAACCAGAGTGACGGGAGAGCGGCATTTCAGAAAACGTGCTTATCTCGGCGAGAAAAAGCGATTTCGGCAATTAAATTTAAAACGCGTGTAAAACATAAACCAAACGATGAAATTGGTTATTTCTTCATGTATAATGATCAACTCGATACTCCCTAGCCCCCAACAGCCTTTTTTTTCATAACACTTTAACCAGAGTGACGGGAGAGCGGCATTTCAGAAAACGTGCTTATCTCGGCGAGAAAAAGCGATTTCGGCAATAAAATTTAAAACGCGTGTAAAACATAAACCAAACGAAGAAATTGGTTATTTCTTCATGTATAATGATCAACTCGATACTCCCTAGCCCCCAACAGCCTTTTTTTTTCATAACACTTTAACCAGAGTGACGGGAGAGCGGCATTTCAGAAAACGTGCTTATCTCGGCGAGAAAAAGCGATTTCGGCAATAAAATTTAAAACGCGTGTAAAACATAAACCAAACGATGAAATTGGTTATTTCTTCATGTATAATGATCAACTCGATACTCCCTAGCCCCCAACAGCCTTTTTTTTCATAACACTTTAACCAGAGTGACGGGAGAGCGGCATTTCAGAAAACGTGCTTATCTCGGCGAGAAAAAGCGATTTCGGCAATAAAATTTAAAACGCGTGTAAAACATAAACCAAACGATGAAATTGGTTATTTCTTCATGTATAATGATCAACTCGATACTCCCTAGCCCCCAACAGCCTTTTTTTTCATAACACTTTAACCAGAGTGACGGGAGAGCGGCATTTCAGAAAACGTGCTTATCTCGGCGAGAAAAAGCGATTTCGGCAATAAAATTTAAAACGCGTGTAAAACATAAACCAAACGATGAAATTGGTTATTTCTTCATGTATAATGATCCACTCGATACTCCCTAGCCCCCAACAGCCTTTTTTTTCATAACACTTTAACCAGAGTGACGGGAGAGCGGCATTTCAGAAAACGTGCTTATCTCGGCGAGAAAAAGCGATTTCGGCAATAAAATTTAAAACGCGTGTAAAACATAAACCAAACGATGAAATTGGTTATTTCTTCATGTATAATGATCAACTCGATACTCCCTAGCCCCCAACAGCCTTTTTTTTCATAACACTTTAACCAGAGTGACGGGAGAGCGGCATTTCAGAAAACGTGCTTATCTCGGCGAGAAAAAGCGATTTCGGCAATAAAATTTAAAACGCGTGTAAAACATAAACCAAACGATGAAATTGGTTATTTCTTCATGTATAATGATCAACTCGATACTCCCTAGCCCCCAACAGCCTTTTTTTTCATAACACTTTAACCAGAGTGACGGGAGAGCGGCATTTCAGAAAACGTGCTTATCTCGGCGAGAAAAAGCGATTTCGGCAATAAAATTTAAAACGCGTGTAAAACATAAACCAAACGATGAAATTGGTTATTTCTTCATGTATAATGATCAACTCGATACTCCCTAGCCCCCAACAGCCTTTTTTTTCATAACACTTTAACCAGAGTGACGGGAGAGCGGCATTTCAGAAAACGTGCTTATCTCGGCGAGAAAAAGCGATTTCGGCAATAAAATTTAAAACGCGTGTAAAACATAAACCAAACGATGAAATTGGTTATTTCTTCATGTATAATGATCAACTCGATACTCCCTAGCCCCCAACAGCCTTTTTTTTCATAACACTTTAACCAGAGTGACGGGAGAGCGGCATTTCAGAAAACGTGCTTATCTCGGCGAGAAAAAGCGATTTCGGCAATAAAATTTAAAACGCGTGTAAAACATAAACCAAACGATGAAATTGGTTATTTCTTCATGTATAATGATCAACTCGATACTCCCTAGCCCCCAACAGCCTTTTTTTTCATAACACTTTAACCAGAGTGACGGGAGAGCGGCATTTCAGAAAACGCGCTTATCTCGGCGAGAAAAAGCGATTTCGGCAATAAAATTTAAAACGCGTGTAAAACATAAACCAAACGATGAAATTGGTTATTTCTTCATGTATAATGATCAACTCGATACTCCCTAGCCCCCAACAGCCTTTTTTTTCATAACACTTTAACCAGAGTGACGGGAGAGCGGCATTTCAGAAAACGTGCTTATCTCGGCGAGAAAAAGCGATTTCGGCAATAAAATTTAAAACGCGTGTAAAACATAAACCAAACGATGAAATTGGTTATTTCTTCATGTATAATGATCAACTCGATACTCCCTAGCCCCCAACAGCCTTTTTTTTCATAACACTTTAACCAGAGTGACGGGAGAGCGGCATTTCAGAAAACGTGCTTATCTCGGCGAGAAAAAGCGATTTCGGCAATAAAATTTAAAACGCGTGTAAAACATAAACCAAACGATGAAATTGGTTATTTCTTCATGTATAATGATCAACTCGATACTCCCTAGCCCCCAACAGCCTTTTTTTTCATAACACTTTAACCAGAGTGACGGGAGAGCGGCATTTCAGAAAACGTGCTTATCTCGGCGAGAAAAAGCGATTTCGGCAATAAAATTTAAAACGCGTGTAAAACATAAACCAAACGATGAAATTGGTTATTTCTTCATGTATAATGATCAACTCGATACTCCCTAGCCCCCAACAGCCTTTTTTTTCATAACACTTTAACCAGAGTGACGGGAGAGCGGCATTTCAGAAAACGTGCTTATCTCGGCGAGAAAAAGCGATTTCGGCAATAAAATTTAAAACGCGTGTAAAACATAAACCAAACGATGAAATTGGTTATTTCTTCATGTATAATGATCAACTCGATACTCCCTAGCCCCCAACAGCCTTTTTTTTCATAACACTTTAACCAGAGTGACGGGAGAGCGGCATTTCAGAAAACGTGCTTATCTCGGCGAGAAAAAGCGATTTCGGCAATAAAATTTAAAACGCGTGTAAAACATAAACCAAACGATGAAATTGGTTATTTCTTCATGTATAATGATCAACTCGATACTCCCTAGCCCCCAACAGCCTTTTTTTTCATAACACTTTAACCAGAGTGACGGGAGAGCGGCATTTCAGAAAACGTGCTTATCTCGGCGAGAAAAAGCGATTTCGGCAATAAAATTTAAAACGCGTGTAAAACATAAACCAAACGATGAAATTGGTTATTTCTTCATATATAATGATCAACTCGATACTCCCTAGCCCCCAACAGCCTTTTTTTTCATAACACTTTAACCAGAGTGACGGGAGAGCGGCATTTCAGAAAACGTGCTTATCTCGGCGAGAAAAAGCGATTTCGGCAATAAAATTTAAAACGCGTGTAAAACATAAACCAAACGATGAAATTGGTTATTTCTTCATGTATAATGATCAACTCGATACTCCCTAGCCCCCAACAGCCTTTTTTTTCATAACACTTTAACCAGAGTGACGGGAGAGCGGCATTTCAGAAAACGTGCTTATCTCGGCGAGAAAAAGCGATTTCGGCAATAAAATTTAAAACGCGTGTAAAACATAAACCAAACGATGAAATTGGTTATTTCTTCATGTATAATGATCAACTCGATACTCCCTAGCCCCCAACAGCCTTTTTTTCATAACACTTTAACCAGAGTGACGGGAGAGCGGCATTTCAGAAAACGTGCTTATCTCGGCGAGAAAAAGCGATTTCGGCAATAAAATTTTGAACGCGTGTAAAACATAAACCAAACGATGAAATTGATTATTTCTTCATGTATAATGATCAACTCGATACTCCCTAGCCCCCAACAGCCTTTTTTTTCATAACACTTTAACCAGAGTGACGGGAGAGCGGCATTTCAGAAAACGTGCTTATCTCGGCGAGAAAAAGCGATTTCGGCAATAAAATTTAAAACGCGTGTAAAACATAAACCAAACGATGAAATTGGTTATTTCTTCATGTATAATGATCAACTCGATACTCCCTAGCCCCCAACAGCCTTTTTTTTCATAACACTTTAACCAGAGTGACGGGAGAGCGGCATTTCAGAAAACGTGCTTATCTCGGCGAGAAAAAGCGATTCCGGCAATAAAATTTAAAAAGCGTGTAAAACATAAACCAAACGATGAAATTGGTTATTTCTTCATGTATAATGATCAACTCGATACTCCCTAGCCCCCAACAGCCTTTTTTTTCATAACACTTTAACCAGAGTGACGGGAGAGCGGCATTTCAGAAAACGTGCTTATCTCGGCGAGAAAAAGCGATTTCGGCAATAAAATTTAAAACGCGTGTAAAACATAAACCAAACGATGAAATTGGTTATTTCTTCATGTATAATGATCAACTCGATACTCCCTAGCCCCCAACAGCCTTTTTTTTCATAACACTTTAACCAGAGTGACGGGAGAGCGGCATTTCAGAAAACGTGCTTATCTCGGCGAGAAAAAGCGATTTCGGCAATAAAATTTAAAACGCGTGTAAAACATAAACCAAACGATGAAATTGGTTATTTCTTTATGTATAATGATCAACTCGATACTCCCTAGCCCCCAACAGCCTTTTTTTTCATAACACTTTAACCAGAGTGACGGGAGAGCGGCATTTCAGAAAACGTGCTTATCTCGGCGAGAAAAAGCGATTTCGGCAATAAAATTTAAAACGCGTGTAAAACATAAACCAAACGATGAAATTGGTTATTTCTTCATGTATAATGATCAACTCGATACTCCCTAGCCCCCAACAGCCTTTTTTTTCATAACACTTTAACCAGAGTGACGGGAGAGCGGCATTTCAGAAAACGTGCTTATCTCGGCGAGAAAAAGCGATTTCGGCAATAAAATTTAAAACGCGTGTAAAACATAAACCAAACGATGAAATTGGTTATTTCTTCATGTATAATGATCAACTCGATACTCCCTAGCCCCCAACAGCCTTTTTTTTCATAACACTTTAACCAGAGTGACGGGAGAGCGGCATTTCAGAAAACGTGCTTATCTCGGCGAGAAAAAGCGATTTCGGCAATAAAATTTAAAACGCGTGTAAAACATAAACCAAACGATGAAATTGGTTATTTCTTCATGTATAATGATCAACTCGATACTCCCTAGCCCCCAACAGCCTTTTTTTTCATAACACTTTAACCAGAGTGACGGGAGAGCGGCATTTCAGAAAACGTGCTTATCTCGGCGAGAAAAAGCGATTTCGGCAATAAAATTTAAAACGCGTGTAAAACATAAACCAAACGATGAAATTGGTTATTTCTTCATGTATAATGATCAACTCGATACTCCCTAGCCCCCAACAGCCTTTTTTTTCATAACACTTTAACCAGAGTGACGGGAGAGCGGCATTTCAGAAAACGTGCTTATCTCGGCGAGAAAAAGCGATTTCGGCAATAAAATTTAAAACGCGTGTAAAACATAAACCAAACGATGAAATTGGTTATTTCTTCATGTATAATGATCAACTCGAGTCGAGCTCCAGGGAGAGAGGCTGATTTTTCGCTTTTTGAGGCCGACCGACGAACCGGCGCGGGGCGGACTCTAAAGCCCGCAGAGCCGTAGGCACTTAGAAAAGTTTTGCCTTTGGCTGTGAGCTCCAGGGGGAGAGGCTGGTTTTGCGTTATTTTAGGCCGGCTGGAGAACCGGCGCGGGTCGGACGCACAATCTCCGCAGAGCCGTGGGCACTTAGAAAATTTTTGCCAAGTTGGCTCTGAGCGCCTGGTACCTAATATGGAAGTATAGAGGCCGACTTTCGGGCAAGATCACGCCGCGTTAGGCTTCCAGGACCCCGGCTAAGCAATTTTACCGGGCCGCCCGGTTCTTTTTTTGAACCAGCCCGGTTCTTTTTACACTTCCAGCTGGAGCTCAGCAGCGGCTTTTTGCGCAAGATCACGCCGGGTTAGGCTTCCAGGACCTCGGCTAAGCAATTCTACCGGGCCGCCCGGTTCTTTTTTTGAACCAGCCCGGTTCTTTTTACACTTCCAGCTGGAGCTCACGAGCGGCTTTTTGGACAAGATCACGCCGTGTTAGGCTTCCAGAGCCCCGGCTAAGCAATTTTACCGGCCCGCCCGGTTCTTTTTTTTAACCAGCCCGGTTCTTTTTACACTTCCAGCTGGAGCTCAGCAGCGGGTTTTTGGACAAGATCACGCCGTGTTAGGCTTCCAGAGCCCCGGCTAAGCAATTTTACAGGGTCGCCCGGTTCATTTTTTTAACCAGCCCGGTTTTTTTTACACTTCCAGCTGGAGCTCAGCAGCGGCTTTTTGCACAGTATCACGCCGGGTTAGGCTTCCAGAGCCCCGGCTAAGCAATTTTACCGGGCCGCCCGGTTCTTTTTTTAACCAGCCCGGTTCTTTTTACACTTCCAGCTGGAGCTCAGCATCGTGTAAAACATAAACCAAACGATGAAATTGGTTATTTCTTCATGTATAATGATCAACTCGATACTCCCTAGCCCCCAACAGCCTTTTTTTTCATAAGACTTTAACCAGAGTGACGGGAGAGCGGCATTTCAGAAAACGTGCTTATCTCGGCGAGAAAAAGCGATTTCGGCAATAAAATTTAAAACACGTGTAAAACATAAATCAAACGATGAAATTGGTTATTTCTTCATGTATAATGATCAACTCGATACTCCCTAGCCCCCAACAGCCTTTTTTTTCATAACACTTTAACCAGAGTGACGGGAGAGCGGCATTTCAGAAAACGTGCTTATCTCGGCGAGAAAAAGCGATTTCGGCAATAAAATTTAAAACGCGTGTAAAACATAAACCAAACGATG
Source organism: Syngnathus leptorhynchus (assembly GCF_054491065.1). Taxonomy (NCBI): domain Eukaryota; kingdom Metazoa; phylum Chordata; class Actinopteri; order Syngnathiformes; family Syngnathidae; genus Syngnathus; species Syngnathus leptorhynchus. The sequence continues at coordinate 111,316 of NW_028232141.1, read as the reverse complement.
AAATTGGTTATTTTTTCATGTATGATGATCAACTCGATACTCCCTAGCCCCCAACAGCCTTTTTTTTCATAACACTTTAACCAGAGTGACGGAAGAGCGGCATTTCAGAAAACGTGCTTATCTCGGCGAGAAAAAGCGATTTCGGCAATAAAATTTAAAACGCGTGTAAAACATAAACCAAACGATGAAATTGGTTATTTCTTCATGTATAATGATCAACTCGATACTCCCTAGCCCCCAACAGCCTTTTTTTTCATAACACTTTAACCAGAGTGACGGGAGAGCGGCATTTCAGAAAACGTGCTTATGTCGGCGAGAAAAAGCGATTTCGGCAATAAAATTTAAAACGCGTGTAAAACATAAACCAAACGAGGAAATTGGTTATTTCTTCATGTATAATGATCAACTCGATACTCCCTAGCCCCCAACAGCCTTTTTTTTCATAACACTTTAACCAGAGTGACGGGAGAGCGGCATTTCAGAAAACGTGCTTATCTCGGCGAGAAAAAGCGATTTCGGCAATACAATTTAAAACGCGTGTAAAACATAAACCAAACGATGAAATTGGTTATTTCTTCATGTATAATGATCAACTCGATACTCCCTAGCCCCCAACAGCCTTTTTTTTCATGACACTTTAACCAGAGTGACGGGAGAGCGGCATTTCAGAAAACGTGCTTATCTCGGCGAGAAAAAGCGATTTCGGCAATAACATTTAAAACGCGTGTAAAACATAAACCAAACGATGAAATTGGTTATTTCTTCATGTATAATGATCAACTCGATACTCCCTAGCCCCCAACAGCCTTTTTTTTCATAACACTTTAACCAGAGTGACAGGAGAGCGGCATTTCAGAAAACGTGCTTATCTCGGCGAGAAAAAGCAATTTCGGCAATAAAATTTAAAACGCGTGTAAAACATAAACCAAACGATGAAATTGGTTATTTCTTCATGTATAATGATCAACTCGATACTCCCTAGCCCCCAACAGCCTTTTTTTTCATAACACTTTAACCAGAGTGACGGGAGAGCGGCATTTCAGAAAACGTGCTTATCTCGGCGAGAAAAAGCGATTTCGGCAATAAAATTTAAAACGCGTGTAAAACATAAACCAAACGATGAAATTGGTTATTTCTTCATGTATAATGATCAACTCGATACTCCCTAGCCCCCAACAGCCTTTTTTTTCATAACACTTTAACCAGAGTGACGGGAGAGCGGCATTTCAGAAAACGTGCTTATCTCGGCGAGAAAAAGCGATTTCGGCAATAAAATTTAAAACGCGTGTAAAACATAAACCAAACGATGAAATTGGTTATTTCTTCATGTATAATGATCAACTCGATACTCCCTAGCCCCCAACAGCCTTTTTTTTCATAACACTTTAACCAGAGTGACGGGAGAGCGGCATTTCAGAAAACGTGCTTATCTCGGCGAGAAAAAGCGATTTCGGCAATAAAATTTAAAACGCGTGTAAAACATAAACCAAACGATGAAATTGGTTATTTCTTCATGTATAATGATCAACTCGATACTCCCTAGCCCCCAACAGCCTTTTTTTTCATAACACTTTAACCAGAGTGACGGGAGAGCGGCATTTCAGAAAACGTGCTTATCTCGGCGAGAAAAAGCGATTTCGGCAATAAAATTTAAAACGCGTGTAAAACATAAACCAAACGATGAAATTGCTTATTTCTTCATGTATAATAATCAACTCGATACTCCCTAGCCCCCAACAGCCTTTTTTTTCATAACACTTTAACCAGAGTGACGGGAGAGCGGCATTTCAGAAAACGTGCTTATCTCGGCGAGAAAAAGCGATTTCGGCAATAAAATTTAAAACGCGTGTAAAACATAAACCAAACGATGAAATTGGTTATTTCTTCATGTATAATGATCAACTCGATACTCCCTAGCCCCCAACAGCCTTTTTTTTTCATAACACTTTAACCAGAGTGACGGGAGTGCGGCATTTCAGAAAACGTGCTTATCTCGGCGAGAAAAAGCGATTTCGGCAATAAAATTTAAAATGCATGTAAAACATAAACCAAACGATGAAATTGGTTATTTCTTCATGTATAATGATCAACTCGATACTCCCTAGCCCCCAACAGCCTTTTTTTTCATAACACTTTAACCAGAGTGGCGGGAGAGCGGCATTTCAGAAAACGTGCTTATCTCGGCGAGAAAAAGCGATTTCGGCAATAAAATTTAAAACGCGTGTAAAACATAAACCAAACGATGAAATTGGTTATTTCTTCATGTATAATGATCAACTCGATACTCCCTAGCCCCCAACAGCCTTTTTTTTCATAACACTTTAACCAGAGTGACGGGAGAGCGGCATTTCAGAAAACGTGCTTATCTCGGCGAGAAAAAGCGATTTCGGCAATAAAATTTAAAACGCGTGTAAAACATAAACCAAACGATGAAATTGGTTATTTCTTCATGTATAATGATCAACTCGATACTCCCTAGCCCCCAACAGCCTTTTTTTTCATAACACTTTAACCAGAGTGACGGGAGAGCGGCATTTCAGAAAACGTGCTTATCTCGGCGAGAAAAAGCGATTTCGGCAATAAAATTTAAAACGCGTGTAAAACATAAACCAAACGATGAAATTGGTTATTTCTTCATGTATAATGATCAACTCGATACTCCCTAGCCCCCAACAGCCTTTTTTTTCACAACACTTTAACCAGAGTGACGGGAGAGTGGGATTTCAGAAAACGTGCTTATCTCGGCGAGAAAAAGCGATTTCGGCAATAAAATTTAAAACGCGTGTAAAACATAAACCAAACGATGAAATTGGTTATTTCTTCATGTATAATGATCAACTCGATACTCCCTAGCCCCCAACAGCCTTTTTTTTCATAACACTTTAACCAGAGTGACGGGAGAGCGGCATTTCAGAAAACGTGCTTATCTCGGCGAGAAAAAGCGATTTCGGCAATAAAATTTAAAACGCGTGTAAAACATAAACCAAACGATGAAATTGGTTATTTCTTCATGTATAATGATCAACTCGATACTCCCTAGCCCCCAACAGCCTTTTTTTTCATAACACTTTAACCAGAGTGACGGGAGAGCGGCATTTCAGAAAACGTGCTTATCTCGGCGAGAAAAAGCGATTTCGGCAATAAAATTTAAAACGCGTGTAAAACATAAACCAAACGATGAAATTGGTTATTTCTTCATGTATAATGATCAACTCGATACTCCCTAGCCCCCAACAGCCTTTTTTTTCATAACACTTTAACCAGAGTGACGGGAGAGCGGCATTTCAGAAAACGTGCTTATCTCGGCGAGAAAAAGCGATTTCGGCAATAAAATTTAAAACGCGTGTAAAACATAAACCAAACGATGAAATTGGTTATTTCTTCATGTATAATGATCAAATCGATACTCCCTAGCCCCCAACAGCCTTTTTTTTCATAACACTTTAACCAGAGTGACGGGAGAGCGGCATTTCAGAAAACGTGCTTATCTCGGCGAGAAAAAGCGATTTCGGCAATAAAATTTAAAACGCGTGTAAAACATAAACCAAACGATGAAATTGGTTATTTCTTCATGTATAATGATCAACTCGATACTCCCTAGCCCCCAACAGCCTTTTTTTTCATAACACTTTAACCAGAGTGACGGGAGAGCGGCATTTCAGAAAACGTGCTTATCTCGGCGAGAAAAAGCGATTTCGGCAATAAAATTTAAAACGCGTGTAAAACATAAACCAAACGATGAAATTGGTTATTTCTTCATGTATAATGATCAACTCGATACTCCCTAGCCCCCAACAGCCTTTTTTTTCATAACACTTTAACCAGAGTGACGGGAGAGCGGCATTTCAGAAAACGTGCTTATCTCGGCGAGAAAAAGCGATTTCGGCAATAAAATTTAAAACGCGTGTAAAACATAAACCAAACGATGAAATTTGTTATTTCTTCATGTATAATGATCAACTCGATACTCCCTAGCCCCCAACAGCCTTTTTTTCATAACACTTTAACCAGAGTGACGGGAGAGCGGCATTTCAGAAAACGTGCTTATCTCGGCGAGAAAAAGCGATTTCGGCAATAAAATTTTGAACGCGTGTAAAACATAAACCAAACGATGAAATTGGTTATTTCTTCATGTATAATGATCAACTCGATACTCCCTAGCCCCCAACAGCCTTTTTTTTCATAACACTTTAACCAGAGTGACGGGAGAGCGGCATTTCAGAAAACGTGCTTATCTCGGCGAGAAAAAGCGATTCCGGCAATAAAATTTAAAACGCGTGTAAAACATAAACCAAACGATGAAATTGGTTATTTCTTCATGTATAATGATCAACTCGATACTCCCTAGCCCCCAACAGCCTTTTTTTTCATAACACTTTAACCAGAGTGACGGGAGAGCGGCATTTCAGAAAACGTGCTTATCTCGGCGAGAAAAAGCGATTTCGGCAATAAAATTTAAAACGCGTGTAAAACATAAACCAAACGATGAAATTGGTTATTTCTTCATGTATAATGATCAACTCGATACTCCCTAGCCCCCAACAGCCTTTTTTTTCATAACACTTTAACCAGAGTGACGGGAGAGCGGCATTTCAGAAAACGTGCTTATCTCGGCGAGAAAAAGCGATTTCGGCAATAAAATTTAAAACGCGTGTAAAACATAAACCAAACGATGAAATTGGTTATTTCTTTATGTATAATGATCAACTCGATACTCCCTAGCCCCCAACAGCCTTTTTTTTCATAACACTTTAACCAGAGTGACGGGAGAGCGGCATTTCAGAAAACGTGCTTATCTCGGCGAGAAAAAGCGATTTCGGCAATAAAATTTAAAACGCGTGTAAAACATAAACCAAACGATGAAATTGGTTATTTCTTCATGTATAATGATCAACTCGATACTCCTTAGCCCCCAACAGCCTTTTTTTTCATAACACTTTAACCAGAGTGACGGGAGAGCGGCATTTCAGAAAACGTGCTTATCTCGGCGAGAAAAAGCGATTTCGGCAATAAAATTTAAAACGCGTGTAAAACATAAACCAAACGATGAAATTGGTTATTTCTTCATGTATAATGATCAACTCGATACTCCCTAGCCCCCAACAGCCTTTTTTTTCATAACACTTTAACCAGAGTGACGGGAGAGCGGCATTTCAGAAAACGTGCTTATCTCGGCGAGAAAAAGCGATTTCGGCAATAAAATTTAAAACGCGTGTAAAACATAAACCAAACGATGAAATTGGTTATTTCTTCATGTATAATGATCAACTCGATACTCCCTAGCCCCCAACAGCCTTTTTTTTCATAACACTTTAACCAGAGTGACGGGAGAGCGGCATTTCAGAAAACGTGCTTATCTCGGCGAGAAAAAGCGATTTCGGCAATAAAATTTAAAACGCGTGTAAAACATAAACCAAACGATGAAATTGGTTATTTCTTCATGTATAATGATCAACTCGAGTCGAGCTCCAGGGAGAGAGGCTGATTTTTCGCTTTTTGAGGCCGACCGACGAACCGGCGCGGGGCGGACTCTAAAGCCCGCAGAGCCGAAGGCACTTAGAAAAGTTTTGCCTTTGGCTGTGAGCTCCAGGGGGAGAGGCTGGTTTTGCGTTATTTTAGGCCGGCTGGAGAACCGGCGCGGGTCGGACGCACAATCCCCGCAGAGCCGTGGGCACTTAGAAAATTTTTGCCAAGTTGGCTCTGAGCGCCTGGTACCTAATATGGAAGTATAGAGGCCGACTTTCGGGCAAGATCACGCCGCGTTAGGCTTCCAGGACCCCGGCTAAGCAATTTTACCGGGCCGCCCGGTTCTTTTTTTGAACCAGCCCGGTTCTTTTTACACTTCCAGCTGGAGCTCAGCAGCGGCTTTTTGCGCAAGATCACGCCGGGTTAGGCTTCCAGGACCTCGGCTAAGCAATTCTACCGGGCCGCCCGGTTCTTTTTTTGAACCAGCCCGGTTCTTTTTACACTTCCAGCTGGAGCTCACGAGCGGCTTTTTGGACAAGATCACGCCGTGTTAGGCTTCCAGAGCCCCGGCTAAGCAATTTTACCGGCCCGCCCGGTTCTTTTTTTTAACCAGCCCGGTTCTTTTTACACTTCCAGCTGGAGCTCAGCAGCGGGTTTTTGGACAAGATCACGCCGTGTTAGGCTTCCAGAGCCCCGGCTAAGCAATTTTACAGGGTCGCCCGTTTCATTTTTTTAACCAGCCCGGTTTTTTTTACACTTCCAGCTGGAGCTCAGCAGCGGCTTTTTGCACAGTATCACGCCGGGTTAGGCTTCCAGAGCCCCGGCTAAGCAATTTTACCGGGCCGCCCGGTTCTTTTTTTAACCAGCCCGGTTCTTTTTACACTTCCAGCTGGAGCTCAGCATCGTGTAAAACATAAACCAAACGATGAAATTGGTTATTTCTTCATGTATAATGATCAACTCGATACTCCCTAGCCCCCAACAGCCTTTTTTTTCATAACACTTTAACCAGAGTGACGGGAGAGCGGCATTTCAGAAAACGTGCTTATCTCGGCGAGAAAAAGCGATTTCGGCAATAAAATTTAAAACACGTGTAAAACATAAATCAAACGATGAAATTGGTTATTTCTTCATGTATAATGATCAACTCGATACTCCCTAGCCCCCAACAGCCTTTTTTTTCATAACACTTTAACCAGAGTGACGGGAGAGCGGCATTTCAGAAAACGTGCTTATCTCGGCGAGAAAAAGCGATTTCGGCAATAAAATTTAAAACGCGTGTAAAACATAAACCAAACGATGAAATTGGTTATTTTTTCATGTATGATGATCAACTCGATACTCCCTAGCCCCCAACAGCCTTTTTTTTCATAACACTTTAACCAGAGTGACGGAAGAGCGGCATTTCAGAAAACGTGCTTATCTCGGCGAGAAAAAGCGATTTCGGCAATAAAATTTAAAACGCGTGTAAAACATAAACCAAACGATGAAATTGGTTATTTCTTCATGTATAATGATCAACTCGATACTCCCTAGCCCCCAACAGCCTTTTTTTTCATAACACTTTAACCAGAGTGACGGGAGAGCGGCATTTCAGAAAACGTGCTTATGTCGGCGAGAAAAAGCGATTTCGGCAATAAAATTTAAAACGCGTGTAAAACATAAACCAAACGAGGAAATTGGTTATTTCTTCATGTATAATGATCAACTCGATACTCCCTAGCCCCCAACAGCCTTTTTTTTCATAACACTTTAACCAGAGTGACGGGAGAGCGGCATTTCAGAAAACGTGCTTATCTCGGCGAGAAAAAGCGATTTCGGCAATACAATTTAAAACGCGTGTAAAACATAAACCAAACGATGAAATTGGTTATTTCTTCATGTATAATGATCAACTCGATACTCCCTAGCCCCCAACAGCCTTTTTTTTCATGACACTTTAACCAGAGTGACGGGAGAGCGGCATTTCAGAAAACGTGCTTATCTCGGCGAGAAAAAGCGATTTCGGCAATAACATTTAAAACGCGTGTAAAACATAAACCAAACGATGAAATTGGTTATTTCTTCATGTATAATGATCAACTCGATACTCCCTAGCCCCCAACAGCCTTTTTTTTCATAACACTTTAACCAGAGTGACAGGAGAGCGGCATTTCAGAAAACGTGCTTATCTCGGCGAGAAAAAGCAATTTCGGCAATAAAATTTAAAACGCGTGTAAAACATAAACCAAACGATGAAATTGGTTATTTCTTCATGTATAATGATCAACTCGATACTCCCTAGCCCCCAACAGCCTTTTTTTTCATAACACTTTAACCAGAGTGACGGGAGAGCGGCATTTCAGAAAACGTGCTTATCTCGGCGAGAAAAAGCGATTTCGGCAATAAAATTTAAAACGCGTGTAAAACATAAACCAAACGATGAAATTGGTTATTTCTTCATGTATAATGATCAACTCGATACTCCCTAGCCCCCAACAGCCTTTTTTTTCATAACACTTTAACCAGAGTGACGGGAGAGCGGCATTTCAGAAAACGTGCTTATCTCGGCGAGAAAAAGCGATTTCGGCAATAAAATTTAAAACGCGTGTAAAACATAAACCAAACGATGAAATTGGTTATTTCTTCATGTATAATGATCAACTCGATACTCCCTAGCCCCCAACAGCCTTTTTTTTCATAACACTTTAACCAGAGTGACGGGAGAGCGGCATTTCAGAAAACGTGCTTATCTCGGCGAGAAAAAGCGATTTCGGCAATAAAATTTAAAACGCGTGTAAAACATAAACCAAACGATGAAATTGGTTATTTCTTCATGTATAATGATCAACTCGATACTCCCTAGCCCCCAACAGCCTTTTTTTTCATAACACTTTAACCAGAGTGACGGGAGAGCGGCATTTCAGAAAACGTGCTTATCTCGGCGAGAAAAAGCGATTTCGGCAATAAAATTTAAAACGCGTGTAAAACATAAACCAAACGATGAAATTGGTTATTTCTTCATGTATAATGATCAACTCGATACTCCCTAGCCCCCAACAGCCTTTTTTTTCATAACACTTTAACCAGAGTGACGGGAGAGCGGCATTTCAGAAAACGTGCTTATCTCGGCGAGAAAAAGCGATTTCGGCAATAAAATTTAAAACGCGTGTAAAACATAAACCAAACGATGAAATTGGTTATTTCTTCATGTATAATGATCAACTCGATACTCCCTAGCCCCCAACAGCCTTTTTTTTCATAACACTTTAACCAGAGTGACGGGAGAGCGGCATTTCAGAAAACGTGCTTATCTCGGCGAGAAAAAGCGATTTCGGCAATAAAATTTAAAACGCGTGTAAAACATAAACCAAACGATGAAATTGGTTATTTCTTCATGTATAATGATCAACTCGATACTCCCTAGCCCCCAACAGCCTTTTTTTTCATAACACTTTAACCAGAGTGACGGGAGAGCGGCATTTCAGAAAACGTGCTTATCTCGGCGAGAAAAAGCGATTTCGGCAATAAAATTTAAAACGCGTGTAAAACATAAACCAAACGATGAAATTGGTTATTTCTTCATGTATAATGATCAACTCGATACTCCCTAGCCCCCAACAGCCTTTTTTTTCATAACACTTTAACCAGAGTGACGGGAGAGCGGCATTTCAGAAAACGTGCTTATCTCGGCGAGAAAAAGCGATTTCGGCAATAAAATTTAAAACGCGTGTAAAACATAAACCAAACGATGAAATTGGTTATTTCTTCATGTATAATGATCAACTCGATACTCCCTAGCCCCCAACAGCCTTTTTTTTCATAACACTTTAACCAGAGTGACGGGAGAGCGGCATTTCAGAAAACGTGCTTATCTCGGCGAGAAAAAGCGATTTCGGCAATAAAATTTAAAACGCGTGTAAAACATAAACCAAACGATGAAATTGGTTATTTCTTCATGTATAATGATCAACTCGATACTCCCTAGCCCCCAACAGCCTTTTTTTTCATAACACTTTAACCAGAGTGACGGGAGAGCGGCATTTCAGAAAACGTGCTTATCTCGGCGAGAAAAAGCGATTTCGGCAATAAAATTTAAAACGCGTGTAAAACATAAACCAAACGATGAAATTGGTTATTTCTTCATGTATAATGATCAACTCGATACTCCCTAGCCCCCAACAGCCTTTTTTTTCATAACACTTTAACCAGAGTGACGGGAGAGCGGCATTTCAGAAAACGTGCTTATCTCGGCGAGAAAAAGCGATTTCGGCAATAAAATTTAAAACGCGTGTAAAACATAAACCAAACGATGAAATTGGTTATTTCTTCATGTATAATGATCAACTCGATACTCCCTAGCCCCCAACAGCCTTTTTTTTCATAACACTTTAACCAGAGTGACGGGAGAGCGGCATTTCAGAAAACGTGCTTATCTCGGCGAGAAAAAGCGATTTCGGCAATAAAATTTAAAACGCGTGTAAAACATAAACCAAACGATGAAATTGGTTATTTCTTCATGTATAATGATCAACTCGATACTCCCTAGCCCCCAACAGCCTTTTTTTTCATAACACTTTAACCAGAGTGACGGGAGAGCGGCATTTCAGAAAACGTGCTTATCTCGGCGAGAAAAAGCGATTTCGGCAATAAAATTTAAAACGCGTGTAAAACATAAACCAAACGATGAAATTGGTTATTTCTTCATGTATAATGATCAACTCGATACTCCCTAGCCCCCAACAGCCTTTTTTTTCATAACACTTTAACCAGAGTGACGGGAGAGCGGCATTTCAGAAAACGTGCTTATCTCGGCGAGAAAAAGCGATTTCGGCAATAAAATTTAAAACGCGTGTAAAACATAAACCAAACGATGAAATTGGTTATTTCTTCATGTATAATGATCAACTCGATACTCCCTAGCCCCCAACAGCCTTTTTTTTCATAACACTTTAACCAGAGTGACGGGAGAGCGGCATTTCAGAAAACGTGCTTATCTCGGCGAGAAAAAGCGATTTCGGCAATAAAATTTAAAACGCGTGTAAAACATAAACCAAACGATGAAATTGGTTATTTCTTCATGTATAATGATCAACTCGATACTCCCTAGCCCCCAACAGCCTTTTTTTTCATAACACTTTAACCAGAGTGACGGGAGAGCGGCATTTCAGAAAACGTGCTTATCTCGGCGAGAAAAAGCGATTTCGGCAATAAAATTTAAAACGCGTGTAAAACATAAACCAAACGATGAAATTGGTTATTTCTTCATGTATAATGATCAACTCGATACTCCCTAGCCCCCAACAGCCTTTTTTTTCATAACACTTTAACCAGAGTGACGGGAGAGCGGCATTTCAGAAAACGTGCTTATCTCGGCGAGAAAAAGCGATTTCGGCAATAAAATTTAAAACGCGTGTAAAACATAAACCAAACGATGAAATTGGTTATTTCTTCATGTATAATGATCAACTCGATACTCCCTAGCCCCCAACAGCCTTTTTTTTCATAACACTTTAACCAGAGTGACGGGAGAGCGGCATTTCAGAAAACGTGCTTATCTCGGCGAGAAAAAGCGATTTCGGCAATAAAATTTAAAACGCGTGTAAAACATAAACCAAACGATGAAATTGGTTATTTCTTCATGTATAATGATCAACTCGATACTCCCTAGCCCCCAACAGCCTTTTTTTTCATAACACTTTAACCAGAGTGACGGGTGAGCGGCATTTCAGAAAACGTGCTTATCTCGGCGAGAAAAAGCGATTTCGGCAATAAAATTTAAAACGCGTGTAAAACATAAACCAAACGATGAAATTGGTTATTTCTTCATGTATAATGATCAACTCGATACTCCCTAGCCCCCAACAGCCTTTTTTTTCATAACACTTTAACCAGAGTGACGGGAGAGCGGCATTTCAGAAAACGTGCTTATCTCGGCGAGAAAAAGCGATTTCGGCAATAAAATTTAAAACGCGTGTAAAACATAAACCAAACGATGAAATTGGTTATTTCTTCATGTATAATGATCAACTCGATACTCCCTAGCCCCCAACAGCCTTTTTTTTCATAACACTTTAACCAGAGTGACGGGAGAGCGGCATTTCAGAAAACGTGCTTATCTCGGCGAGAAAAAGCGATTTCGGCAATAAAATTTAAAACGCGTGTAAAACATAAACCAAACGATGAAATTGGTTATTTCTTCATGTATAATGATCAACTCGATACTCCCTAGCCCCCAACAGCCTTTTTTTTCATAACACTTTAACCAGAGTGACGGGAGAGCGGCATTTCAGAAAACGTGCTTATCTCGGCGAGAAAAAGCGATTTCGGCAATAAAATTTAAAACGCGTGTAAAACATAAACCAAACGATGAAATTGGTTATTTCTTCATGTATAATGATCAACTCGATACTCCCTAGCCCCCAACAGCCTTTTTTTTCATAACACTTTAACCAGAGTGACGGGAGAGCGGCATTTCAGAAAACGTGCTTATCTCGGCGAGAAAAAGCGATTTCGGCAATAAAATTTAAAACGCGTGTAAAACATAAACCAAACGATGAAATTGGTTATTTCTTCATGTATAATGATCAACTCGATACTCCCTAGCCCCCAACAGCCTTTTTTTTCATAACACTTTAACCAGAGTGACGGGAGAGCGGCATTTCAGAAAACGTGCTTATCTCGGCGAGAAAAAGCGATTTCGGCAATAAAATTTAAAACGCGTGTAAAACATAAACCAAACGATGAAATTGGTTATTTCTTCATGTATAATGATCAACTCGATACTCCCTAGCCCCCAACAGCCTTTTTTTTCATAACACTTTAACCAGAGTGACGGGAGAGCGGCATTTCAGAAAACGTGCTTATCTCGGCGAGAAAAAGCGATTTCGGCAATAAAATTTAAAACGCGTGTAAAACATAAACCAAACGATGAAATTGGTTATTTCTTCATGTATAATGATCAACTCGATACTCCCTAGCCCCCAACAGCCTTTTTTTTCATAACACTTTAACCAGAGTGACGGGAGAGCGGCATTTCAGAAAACGTGCTTATCTCGGCGAGAAAAAGCGATTTCGGCAATAAAATTTAAAACGCGTGTAAAACATAAACCAAACGATGAAATTGGTTATTTCTTCATGTATAATGATCAACTCGATACTCCCTAGCCCCCAACAGCCTTTTTTTTCATAACACTTTAACCAGAGTGACGGGAGAGCGGCATTTCAGAAAACGTGCTTATCTCGGCGAGAAAAAGCGATTTCGGCAATAAAATTTAAAACGCGTGTAAAACATAAACCAAACGATGAAATTGGTTATTTCTTCATGTATAATGATCAACTCGATACTCCCTAGCCCCCAACAGCCTTTTTTTTCATAACACTTTAACCAGAGTGACGGGAGAGCGGCATTTCAGAAAACGTGCTTATCTCGGCGAGAAAAAGCGATTTCGGCAATAAAATTTAAAACGCGTGTAAAACATAAACCAAACGATGAAATTGGTTATTTCTTCATGTATAATGATCAACTCGATACTCCCTAGCCCCCAACAGCCTTTTTTTTCATAACACTTTAACCAGAGTGACGGGAGAGCGGCATTTCAGAAAACGTGCTTATCTCGGCGAGAAAAAGCGATTTCGGCAATAAAATTTAAAACGCGTGTAAAACATAAACCAAACGATGAAATTGGTTATTTCTTCATGTATAATGATCAACTCGATACTCCCTAGCCCCCAACAGCCTTTTTTTTCATAACACTTTAACCAGAGTGACGGGAGAGCGGCATTTCAGAAAACGTGCTTATCTCGGCGAGAAAAAGCGATTTCGGCAATAAAATTTAAAACGCGTGTAAAACATAAACCAAACGATGAAATTGGTTATTTCTTCATGTATAATGATCAACTCGATACTCCCTAGCCCCCAACAGCCTTTTTTTTCATAACACTTTAACCAGAGTGACGGGAGAGCGGCATTTCAGAAAACGTGCTTATCTCGGCGAGAAAAAGCGATTTCGGCAATAAAATTTAAAACGCGTGTAAAACATAAACCAAACGATGAAATTGGTTATTTCTTCATGTATAATGATCAACTCGATACTCCCTAGCCCCCAACAGCCTTTTTTTTCATAACACTTTAACCAGAGTGACGGGAGAGCGGCATTTCAGAAAACGTGCTTATCTCGGCGAGAAAAAGCGATTTCGGCAATAAAATTTAAAACGCGTGTAAAACATAAACCAAACGATGAAATTGGTTATTTCTTCATGTATAATGATCAACTCGATACTCCCTAGCCCCCAACAGCCTTTTTTTTCATAACACTTTAACCAGAGTGACGGGAGAGCGGCATTTCAGAAAACGTGCTTATCTCGGCGAGAAAAAGCGATTTCGGCAATAAAATTTAAAACGCGTGTAAAACATAAACCAAACGATGAAATTGGTTATTTCTTCATGTATAATGATCAACTCGATACTCCCTAGCCCCCAACAGCCTTTTTTTTCATAACACTTTAACCAGAGTGACGGGAGAGCGGCATTTCAGAAAACGTGCTTATCTCGGCGAGAAAAAGCGATTTCGGCAATAAAATTTAAAACGCGTGTAAAACATAAACCAAACGATGAAATTGGTTATTTCTTCATGTATAATGATCAACTCGATACTCCCTAGCCCCCAACAGCCTTTTTTTTCATAACACTTTAACCAGAGTGACGGGAGAGCGGCATTTCAGAAAACGTGCTTATCTCGGCGAGAAAAAGCGATTTCGGCAATAAAATTTAAAACGCGTGTAAAACATAAACCAAACGATGAAATTGGTTATTTCTTCATGTATAATGATCAACTCGATACTCCCTAGCCCCCAACAGCCTTTTTTTTCATAACACTTTAACCAGAGTGACGGGAGAGCGGCATTTCAGAAAACGTGCTTATCTCGGCGAGAAAAAGCGATTTCGGCAATAAAATTTAAAACGCGTGTAAAACATAAACCAAACGATGAAATTGGTTATTTCTTCATGTATAATGATCAACTCGATACTCCCTAGCCCCCAACAGCCTTTTTTTTCATAACACTTTAACCAGAGTGACGGGAGAGCGGCATTTCAGAAAACGTGCTTATCTCGGCGAGAAAAAGCGATTTCGGCAATAAAATTTAAAACGCGTGTAAAACATAAACCAAACGATGAAATTGGTTATTTCTTCATGTATAATGATCAACTCGATACTCCCTAGCCCCCAACAGCCTTTTTTTTCATAACACTTTAACCAGAGTGACGGGAGAGCGGCATTTCAGAAAACGTGCTTATCTCGGCGAGAAAAAGCGATTTCGGCAATAAAATTTAAAACGCGTGTAAAACATAAACCAAACGATGAAATTGGTTATTTCTTCATGTATAATGATCAACTCGATACTCCCTAGCCCCCAACAGCCTTTTTTTTCATAACACTTTAACCAGAGTGACGGGAGAGCGGCATTTCAGAAAACGTGCTTATCTCGGCGAGAAAAAGCGATTTCGGCAATAAAATTTAAAACGCGTGTAAAACATAAACCAAACGATGAAATTGGTTATTTCTTCATGTATAATGATCAACTCGATACTCCCTAGCCCCCAACAGCCTTTTTTTTCATAACACTTTAACCAGAGTGACGGGAGAGCGGCATTTCAGAAAACGTGCTTATCTCGGCGAGAAAAAGCGATTTCGGCAATAAAATTTAAAACGCGTGTAAAACATAAACCAAACGATGAAATTGGTTATTTCTTCATGTATAATGATCAACTCGATACTCCCTAGCCCCCAACAGCCTTTTTTTTCATAACACTTTAACCAGAGTGACGGGAGAGCGGCATTTCAGAAAACGTGCTTATCTCGGCGAGAAAAAGCGATTTCGGCAATAAAATTTAAAACGCGTGTAAAACATAAACCAAACGATGAAATTGGTTATTTCTTCATGTATAATGATCAACTCGATACTCCCTAGCCCCCAACAGCCTTTTTTTTCATAACACTTTAACCAGAGTGACGGGAGAGCGGCATTTCAGAAAACGTGCTTATCTCGGCGAGAAAAAGCGATTTCGGCAATAAAATTTAAAACGCGTGTAAAACATAAACCAAACGATGAAATTGGTTATTTCTTCATGTATAATGATCAACTCGATACTCCCTAGCCCCCAACAGCCTTTTTTTTCATAACACTTTAACCAGAGTGACGGGAGAGCGGCATTTCAGAAAACGTGCTTATCTCGGCGAGAAAAAGCGATTTCGGCAATAAAATTTAAAACGCGTGTAAAACATAAACCAAACGATGAAATTGGTTATTTCTTCATGTATAATGATCAACTCGATACTCCCTAGCCCCCAACAGCCTTTTTTTTCATAACACTTTAACCAGAGTGACGGGAGAGCGGCATTTCAGAAAACGTGCTTATCTCGGCGAGAAAAAGCGATTTCGGCAATAAAATTTAAAACGCGTGTAAAACATAAACCAAACGATGAAATTGGTTATTTCTTCATGTATAATGATCAACTCGATACTCCCTAGCCCCCAACAGCCTTTTTTTTCATAACACTTTAACCAGAGTGACGGGAGAGCGGCATTTCAGAAAACGTGCTTATCTCGGCGAGAAAAAGCGATTTCGGCAATAAAATTTAAAACGCGTGTAAAACATAAACCAAACGATGAAATTGGTTATTTCTTCATGTATAATGATCAACTCGATACTCCCTAGCCCCCAACAGCCTTTTTTTTCATAACACTTTAACCAGAGTGACGGGAGAGCGGCATTTCAGAAAACGTGCTTATCTCGGCGAGAAAAAGCGATTTCGGCAATAAAATTTAAAACGCGTGTAAAACATAAACCAAACGATGAAATTGGTTATTTCTTCATGTATAATGATCAACTCGATACTCCCTAGCCCCCAACAGCCTTTTTTTTCATAACACTTTAACCAGAGTGACGGGAGAGCGGCATTTCAGAAAACGTGCTTATCTCGGCGAGAAAAAGCGATTTCGGCAATAAAATTTAAAACGCGTGTAAAACATAAACCAAACGATGAAATTGGTTATTTCTTCATGTATAATGATCAACTCGATACTCCCTAGCCCCCAACAGCCTTTTTTTTCATAACACTTTAACCAGAGTGACGGGAGAGCGGCATTTCAGAAAACGTGCTTATCTCGGCGAGAAAAAGCGATTTCGGCAATAAAATTTAAAACGCGTGTAAAACATAAACCAAACGATGAAATTGTTATTTCTTCATGTATAATGATCAACTCGATACTCCCTAGCCCCCAACAGCCTTTTTTTTCATAACACTTTAACCAGAGTGACGGGAGAGCGGCATTTCAGAAAACGTGCTTATCTCGGCGAGAAAAAGCGATTTCGGCAATAAAATTTAAAACGCGTGTAAAACATAAACCAAACGATGAAATTGGTTATTTCTTCATGTATAATGATCAACTCGATACTCCCTAGCCCCCAACAGCCTTTTTTTTCATAACACTTTAACCAGAGTGACGGGAGAGCGGCATTTCAGAAAACGTGCTTATCTCGGCGAGAAAAAGCGATTTCGGCAATAAAATTTAAAACGCGTGTAAAACATAAACCAAACGATGAAATTGGTTATTTCTTCATGTATAATGATCAACTCGATACTCCCTAGCCCCCAACAGCCTTTTTTTTCATAACACTTTAACCAGAGTGACGGGAGAGCGGCATTTCAGAAAACGTGCTTATCTCGGCGAGAAAAAGCGATTTCGGCAATAAAATTTAAAACGCGTGTAAAACATAAACCAAACGATGAAATTGGTTATTTCTTCATGTATAATGATCAACTCGATACTCCCTAGCCCCCAACAGCCTTTTTTTTCATAACACTTTAACCAGAGTGACGGGAGAGCGGCATTTCAGAAAACGTGCTTATCTCGGCGAGAAAAAGCGATTTCGGCAATAAAATTTAAAACGCGTGTAAAACATAAACCAAACGATGAAATTGGTTATTTCTTCATGTATAATGATCAACTCGATACTCCCTAGCCCCCAACAGCCTTTTTTTTCATAACACTTTAACCAGAGTGACGGGAGAGCGGCATTTCAGAAAACGTGCTTATCTCGGCGAGAAAAAGCGATTTCGGCAATAAAATTTAAAACGCGTGTAAAACATAAACCAAACGATGAAATTGGTTATTTCTTCATGTATAATGATCAACTCGATACTCCCTAGCCCCCAACAGCCTTTTTTTTCATAACACTTTAACCAGAGTGACGGGAGAGCGGCATTTCAGAAAACGTGCTTATCTCGGCGAGAAAAAGCGATTTCGGCAATAAAATTTAAAACGCGTGTAAAACATAAACCAAACGATGAAATTGGTTATTTCTTCATGTATAATGATCAACTCGATACTCCCTAGCCCCCAACAGCCTTTTTTTTCATAACACTTTAACCAGAGTGACGGGAGAGCGGCATTTCAGAAAACGTGCTTATCTCGGCGAGAAAAAGCGATTTCGGCAATAACATTTAAAACGCGTGTAAAACATAAACCAAACGATGAAATTGGTTATTTCTTCATGTATAATGATCAACTCGATACTCCCTAGCCCCCAACAGCCTTTTTTTTCATAACACTTTAACCAGAGTGACGGGAGAGCGGCATTTCAGAAAACGTGCTTATCTCGGCGAGAAAAAGCGATTTCGGCAATAACATTTAAAACGCGTGTAAAACATAAACCAAACGATGAAATTGGTTATTTCTTCATGTATAATGATCAACTCGATACTCCCTAGCCCCCAACAGCCTTTTTTTTCATAACACTTTAACCAGAGTGACGGGAGAGCGGCATTTCAGAAAACGTGCTTATCTCGGCGAGAAAAAGCGATTTCGGCAATAAAATTTAAAACGCGTGTAAAACATAAACCAAACGATGAAATTGGTTATTTCTTCATGTATAATGATCAACTCGATACTCCCTAGCCCCCAACAGCCTTTTTTTTCATAACACTTTAACCAGAGTGACGGGAGAGCGGCATTTCAGAAAACGTGCTTATCTCGGCGAGAAAAAGCGATTTCGGCAATAAAATTTAAAACGCGTGTAAAACATAAACCAAACGATGAAATTGGTTATTTCTTCATGTATAATGATCAACTCGATACTCCCTAGCCCCCAACAGCCTTTTTTTTCATAACACTTTAACCAGAGTGACGGGAGAGCGGCATTTCAGAAAACGTGCTTATCTCGGCGAGAAAAAGCGATTTCGGCAATAAAATTTAAAACGCGTGTAAAACATAAACCAAACGATGAAATTGGTTATTTCTTCATGTATAATGATCAACTCGATACTCCCTAGCCCCCAACAGCCTTTTTTTTCATAACACTTTAACCAGAGTGACGGGAGAGCGGCATTTCAGAAAACGTGCTTATCTCGGCGAGAAAAAGCGATTTCGGCAATAAAATTTAAAACGCGTGTAAAACATAAACCAAACGATGAAATTGGTTATTTCTTCATGTATAATGATCAACTCGATACTCCCTAGCCCCCAACAGCCTTTTTTTTCATAACACTTTAACCAGAGTGACGGGAGAGCGGCATTTCAGAAAACGTGCTTATCTCGGCGAGAAAAAGCGATTTCGGCAATAAAATTTAAAACGCGTGTAAAACATAAACCAAACGATGAAATTGGTTATTTCTTCATGTATAATGATCAACTCGATACTCCCTAGCCCCCAACAGCCTTTTTTTTCATAACACTTTAACCAGAGTGACGGGAGAGCGGCATTTCAGAAAACGTGCTTATCTCGGCGAGAAAAAGCGATTTCGGCAATAAAATTTAAAACGCGTGTAAAACATAAACCAAACGATGAAATTGGTTATTTCTTCATGTATAATGATCAACTCGATACTCCCTAGCCCCCAACAGCCTTTTTTTTCATAACACTTTAACCAGAGTGACGGGAGAGCGGCATTTCAGAAAACGTGCTTATCTCGGCGAGAAAAAGCGATTTCGGCAATAAAATTTAAAACGCGTGTAAAACATAAACCAAACGATGAAATTGGTTATTTCTTCATGTATAATGATCAACTCGATACTCCCTAGCCCCCAACAGCCTTTTTTTTCATAACACTTTAACCAGAGTGACGGGAGAGCGGCATTTCAGAAAACGTGCTTATCTCGGCGAGAAAAAGCGATTTCGGCAATAAAATTTAAAACGCGTGTAAAACATAAACCAAACGATGAAATTGGTTATTTCTTCATGTATAATGATCAACTCGATACTCCCTAGCCCCCAACAGCCTTTTTTTTCATAACACTTTAACCAGAGTGACGGGAGAGCGGCATTTCAGAAAACGTGCTTATCTCGGCGAGAAAAAGCGATTTCGGCAATAAAATTTAAAACGCGTGTAAAACATAAACCAAACGATGAAATTGGTTATTTCTTCATGTATAATGATCAACTCGATACTCCCTAGCCCCCAACAGCCTTTTTTTTCATAACACTTTAACCAGAGTGACGGGAGAGCGGCATTTCAGAAAACGTGCTTATCTCGGCGAGAAAAAGCGATTTCGGCAATAAAATTTAAAACGCGTGTAAAACATAAACCAAACGATGAAATTGGTTATTTCTTCATGTATAATGATCAACTCGATACTCCCTAGCCCCCAACAGCCTTTTTTTTCATAACACTTTAACCAGAGTGACGGGAGAGCGGCATTTCAGAAAACGTGCTTATCTCGGCGAGAAAAAGCGATTTCGGCAATAAAATTTAAAACGCGTGTAAAACATAAACCAAACGATGAAATTGGTTATTTCTTCATGTATAATGATCAACTCGATACTCCCTAGCCCCCAACAGCCTTTTTTTTCATAACACTTTAACCAGAGTGACGGGAGAGCGGCATTTCAGAAAACGTGCTTATCTCGGCGAGAAAAAGCGATTTCGGCAATAAAATTTAAAACGCGTGTAAAACATAAACCAAACGATGAAATTGGTTATTTCTTCATGTATAATGATCAACTCGATACTCCCTAGCCCCCAACAGCCTTTTTTTTCATAACACTTTAACCAGAGTGACGGGAGAGCGGCATTTCAGAAAACGTGCTTATCTCGGCGAGAAAAAGCGATTTCGGCAATAAAATTTAAAACGCGTGTAAAACATAAACCAAACGATGAAATTGGTTATTTCTTCATGTATAATGATCAACTCGATACTCCCTAGCCCCCAACAGCCTTTTTTTTCATAACACTTTAACCAGAGTGACGGGAGAGCGGCATTTCAGAAAACGTGCTTATCTCGGCGAGAAAAAGCGATTTCGGCAATAAAATTTAAAACGCGTGTAAAACATAAACCAAACGATGAAATTGGTTATTTCTTCATGTATAATGATCAACTCGATACTCCCTAGCCCCCAACAGCCTTTTTTTTCATAACACTTTAACCAGAGTGACGGGAGAGCGGCATTTCAGAAAACGTGCTTATCTCGGCGAGAAAAAGCGATTTCGGCAATAAAATTTAAAACGCGTGTAAAACATAAACCAAACGATGAAATTGGTTATTTCTTCATGTATAATGATCAACTCGATACTCCCTAGCCCCCAACAGCCTTTTTTTTCATAACACTTTAACCAGAGTGACGGGAGAGCGGCATTTCAGAAAACGTGCTTATCTCGGCGAGAAAAAGCGATTTCGGCAATAAAATTTAAAACGCGTGTAAAACATAAACCAAACGATGAAATTGGTTATTTCTTCATGTATAATGATCAACTCGATACTCCCTAGCCCCCAACAGCCTTTTTTTTCATAACACTTTAACCAGAGTGACGGGAGAGCGGCATTTCAGAAAACGTGCTTATCTCGGCGAGAAAAAGCGATTTCGGCAATAAAATTTAAAACGCGTGTAAAACATAAACCAAACGATGAAATTGGTTATTTCTTCATGTATAATGATCAACTCGATACTCCCTAGCCCCCAACAGCCTTTTTTTTCATAACACTTTAACCAGAGTGACGGGAGAGCGGCATTTCAGAAAACGTGCTTATCTCGGCGAGAAAAAGCGATTTCGGCAATAAAATTTAAAACGCGTGTAAAACATAAACCAAACGATGAAATTGGTTATTTCTTCATGTATAATGATCAACTCGATACTCCCTAGCCCCCAACAGCCTTTTTTTTCATAACACTTTAACCAGAGTGACGGGAGAGCGGCATTTCAGAAAACGTGCTTATCTCGGCGAGAAAAAGCGATTTCGGCAATAAAATTTAAAACGCGTGTAAAACATAAACCAAACGATGAAATTGGTTATTTCTTCATGTATAATGATCAACTCGATACTCCCTAGCCCCCAACAGCCTTTTTTTTCATAACACTTTAACCAGAGTGACGGGAGAGCGGCATTTCAGAAAACGTGCTTATCTCGGCGAGAAAAAGCGATTTCGGCAATAAAATTTAAAACGCGTGTAAAACATAAACCAAACGATGAAATTGGTTATTTCTTCATGTATAATGATCAACTCGATACTCCCTAGCCCCCAACAGCCTTTTTTTTCATAACACTTTAACCAGAGTGACGGGAGAGCGGCATTTCAGAAAACGTGCTTATCTCGGCGAGAAAAAGCGATTTCGGCAATAAAATTTAAAACGCGTGTAAAACATAAACCAAACGATGAAATTGGTTATTTCTTCATGTATAATGATCAACTCGATACTCCCTAGCCCCCAACAGCCTTTTTTTTCATAACACTTTAACCAGAGTGACGGGAGAGCGGCATTTCAGAAAACGTGCTTATCTCGGCGAGAAAAAGCGATTTCGGCAATAAAATTTAAAACGCGTGTAAAACATAAACCAAACGATGAAATTGGTTATTTCTTCATGTATAATGATCAACTCGATACTCCCTAGCCCCCAACAGCCTTTTTTTTCATAACACTTTAACCAGAGTGACGGGAGAGCGGCATTTCAGAAAACGTGCTTATCTCGGCGAGAAAAAGCGATTTCGGCAATAAAATTTAAAACGCGTGTAAAACATAAACCAAACGATGAAATTGGTTATTTCTTCATGTATAATGATCAACTCGATACTCCCTAGCCCCCAACAGCCTTTTTTTTCATAACACTTTAACCAGAGTGACGGGAGAGCGGCATTTCAGAAAACGTGCTTATCTCGGCGAGAAAAAGCGATTTCGGCAATAAAATTTAAAACGCGTGTAAAACATAAACCAAACGATGAAATTGGTTATTTCTTCATGTATAATGATCAACTCGATACTCCCTAGCCCCCAACAGCCTTTTTTTTCATAACACTTTAACCAGAGTGACGGGAGAGCGGCATTTCAGAAAACGTGCTTATCTCGGCGAGAAAAAGCGATTTCGGCAATAAAATTTAAAACGCGTGTAAAACATAAACCAAACGATGAAATTGGTTATTTCTTCATGTATAATGATCAACTCGATACTCCCTAGCCCCCAACAGCCTTTTTTTTCATAACACTTTAACCAGAGTGACGGGAGAGCGGCATTTCAGAAAACGTGCTTATCTCGGCGAGAAAAAGCGATTTCGGCAATAAAATTTAAAACGCGTGTAAAACATAAACCAAACGATGAAATTGGTTATTTCTTCATGTATAATGATCAACTCGATACTCCCTAGCCCCCAACAGCCTTTTTTTTCATAACACTTTAACCAGAGTGACGGGAGAGCGGCATTTCAGAAAACGTGCTTATCTCGGCGAGAAAAAGCGATTTCGGCAATAAAATTTAAAACGCGTGTAAAACATAAACCAAACGATGAAATTGGTTATTTCTTCATGTATAATGATCAACTCGATACTCCCTAGCCCCCAACAGCCTTTTTTTTCATAACACTTTAACCAGAGTGACGGGAGAGCGGCATTTCAGAAAACGTGCTTATCTCGGCGAGAAAAAGCGATTTCGGCAATAAAATTTAAAACGCGTGTAAAACATAAACCAAACGATGAAATTGGTTATTTCTTCATGTATAATGATCAACTCGATACTCCCTAGCCCCCAACAGCCTTTTTTTTCATAACACTTTAACCAGAGTGACGGGAGAGCGGCATTTCAGAAAACGTGCTTATCTCGGCGAGAAAAAGCGATTTCGGCAATAAAATTTAAAACGCGTGTAAAACATAAACCAAACGATGAAATTGGTTATTTCTTCATGTATAATGATCAACTCGATACTCCCTAGCCCCCAACAGCCTTTTTTTTCATAACACTTTAACCAGAGTGACGGGAGAGCGGCATTTCAGAAAACGTGCTTATCTCGGCGAGAAAAAGCGATTTCGGCAATAAAATTTAAAACGCGTGTAAAACATAAACCAAACGATGAAATTGGTTATTTCTTCATGTATAATGATCAACTCGATACTCCCTAGCCCCCAACAGCCTTTTTTTTCATAACACTTTAACCAGAGTGACGGGAGAGCGGCATTTCAGAAAACGTGCTTATCTCGGCGAGAAAAAGCGATTTCGGCAATAAAATTTAAAACGCGTGTAAAACATAAACCAAACGATGAAATTGGTTATTTCTTCATGTATAATGATCAACTCGATACTCCCTAGCCCCCAACAGCCTTTTTTTTCATAACACTTTAACCAGAGTGACGGGAGAGCGGCATTTCAGAAAACGTGCTTATCTCGGCGAGAAAAAGCGATTTCGGCAATAAAATTTAAAACGCGTGTAAAACATAAACCAAACGATGAAATTGGTTATTTCTTCATGTATAATGATCAACTCGATACTCCCTAGCCCCCAACAGCCTTTTTTTTCATAACACTTTAACCAGAGTGACGGGAGAGCGGCATTTCAGAAAACGTGCTTATCTCGGCGAGAAAAAGCGATTTCGGCAATAAAATTTAAAACGCGTGTAAAACATAAACCAAACGATGAAATTGGTTATTTCTTCATGTATAATGATCAACTCGATACTCCCTAGCCCCCAACAGCCTTTTTTTTCATAACACTTTAACCAGAGTGACGGGAGAGCGGCATTTCAGAAAACGTGCTTATCTCGGCGAGAAAAAGCGATTTCGGCAATAAAATTTAAAACGCGTGTAAAACATAAACCAAACGATGAAATTGGTTATTTCTTCATGTATAATGATCAACTCGATACTCCCTAGCCCCCAACAGCCTTTTTTTTCGATAACACTTTAACCAGAGTGACGGGAGAGCGGCATTTCAGAAAACGTGCTTATCTCGGCGAGAAAAAGCGATTTCGGCAATAAAATTTAAAACGCGTGTAAAACATAAACCAAACGATGAAATTGGTTATTTCTTCATGTATAATGATCAACTCGATACTCCCTAGCCCCCAACAGCCTTTTTTTTCATAACACTTTAACCAGAGTGACGGGAGAGCGGCATTTCAGAAAACGTGCTTATCTCGGCGAGAAAAAGCGATTTCGGCAATAAAATTTAAAACGCGTGTAAAACATAAACCAAACGATGAAATTGGTTATTTCTTCATGTATAATGATCAACTCGATACTCCCTAGCCCCCAACAGCCTTTTTTTTCATAACACTTTAACCAGAGTGACGGGAGAGCGGCATTTCAGAAAACGTGCTTATCTCGGCGAGAAAAAGCGATTTCGGCAATAAAATTTAAAACGCGTGTAAAACATAAACCAAACGATGAAATTGGTTATTTCTTCATGTATAATGATCAACTCGATACTCCCTAGCCCCCAACAGCCTTTTTTTTCATAACACTTTAACCAGAGTGACGGGAGAGCGGCATTTCAGAAAACGTGCTTATCTCGGCGAGAAAAAGCGATTTCGGCAATAAAATTTAAAACGCGTGTAAAACATAAACCAAACGATGAAATTGGTTATTTCTTCATGTATAATGATCAACTCGATACTCCCTAGCCCCCAACAGCCTTTTTTTTCATAACACTTTAACCAGAGTGACGGGAGAGCGGCATTTCAGAAAACGTGCTTATCTCGGCGAGAAAAAGCGATTTCGGCAATAAAATTTAAAACGCGTGTAAAACATAAACCAAACGATGAAATTGGTTATTTCTTCATGTATAATGATCAACTCGATACTCCCTAGCCCCCAACAGCCTTTTTTTTCATAACACTTTAACCAGAGTGACGGGAGAGCGGCATTTCAGAAAACGTGCTTATCTCGGCGAGAAAAAGCGATTTCGGCAATAAAATTTAAAACGCGTGTAAAACATAAACCAAACGATGAAATTGGTTATTTCTTCATGTATAATGATCAACTCGATACTCCCTAGCCCCCAACAGCCTTTTTTTTCATAACACTTTAACCAGAGTGACGGGAGAGCGGCATTTCAGAAAACGTGCTTATCTCGGCGAGAAAAAGCGATTTCGGCAATAAAATTTAAAACGCGTGTAAAACATAAACCAAACGATGAAATTGGTTATTTCTTCATGTATAATGATCAACTCGATACTCCCTAGCCCCCAACAGCCTTTTTTTTCATAACACTTTAACCAGAGTGACGGGAGAGCGGCATTTCAGAAAACGTGCTTATCTCGGCGAGAAAAAGCGATTTCGGCAATAAAATTTAAAACGCGTGTAAAACATAAACCAAACGATGAAATTGGTTATTTCTTCATGTATAATGATCAACTCGATACTCCCTAGCCCCCAACAGCCTTTTTTTTCATAACACTTTAACCAGAGTGACGGGAGAGCGGCATTTCAGAAAACGTGCTTATCTCGGCGAGAAAAAGCGATTTCGGCAATAAAATTTAAAACGCGTGTAAAACATAAACCAAACGATGAAATTGGTTATTTCTTCATGTATAATGATCAACTCGATACTCCCTAGCCCCCAACAGCCTTTTTTTTCATAACACTTTAACCAGAGTGACGGGAGAGCGGCATTTCAGAAAACGTGCTTATCTCGGCGAGAAAAAGCGATTTCGGCAATAAAATTTAAAACGCGTGTAAAACATAAACCAAACGATGAAATTGGTTATTTCTTCATGTATAATGATCAACTCGATACTCCCTAGCCCCCAACAGCCTTTTTTTTCATAACACTTTAACCAGAGTGACGGGAGAGCGGCATTTCAGAAAACGTGCTTATCTCGGCGAGAAAAAGCGATTTCGGCAATAAAATTTAAAACGCGTGTAAAACATAAACCAAACGATGAAATTGGTTATTTCTTCATGTATAATGATCAACTCGATACTCCCTAGCCCCCAACAGCCTTTTTTTTCATAACACTTTAACCAGAGTGACGGGAGAGCGGCATTTCAGAAAACGTGCTTATCTCGGCGAGAAAAAGCGATTTCGGCAATAAAATTTAAAACGCGTGTAAAACATAAACCAAACGATGAAATTGGTTATTTCTTCATGTATAATGATCAACTCGATACTCCCTAGCCCCCAACAGCCTTTTTTTTCATAACACTTTAACCAGAGTGACGGGAGAGCGGCATTTCAGAAAACGTGCTTATCTCGGCGAGAAAAAGCGATTTCGGCAATAAAATTTAAAACGCGTGTAAAACATAAACCAAACGATGAAATTGGTTATTTCTTCATGTATAATGATCAACTCGATACTCCCTAGCCCCCAACAGCCTTTTTTTTCATAACACTTTAACCAGAGTGACGGGAGAGCGGCATTTCAGAAAACGTGCTTATCTCGGCGAGAAAAAGCGATTTCGGCAATAAAATTTAAAACGCGTGTAAAACATAAACCAAACGATGAAATTGGTTATTTCTTCATGTATAATGATCAACTCGATACTCCCTAGCCCCCAACAGCCTTTTTTTTCATAACACTTTAACCAGAGTGACGGGAGAGCGGCATTTCAGAAAACGTGCTTATCTCGGCGAGAAAAAGCGATTTCGGCAATAAAATTTAAAACGCGTGTAAAACATAAACCAAACGATGAAATTGGTTATTTCTTCATGTATAATGATCAACTCGATACTCCCTAGCCCCCAACAGCCTTTTTTTTCATAACACTTTAACCAGAGTGACGGGAGAGCGGCATTTCAGAAAACGTGCTTATCTCGGCGAGAAAAAGCGATTTCGGCAATAAAATTTAAAACGCGTGTAAAACATAAACCAAACGATGAAATTGGTTATTTCTTCATGTATAATGATCAACTCGATACTCCCTAGCCCCCAACAGCCTTTTTTTTCATAACACTTTAACCAGAGTGACGGGAGAGCGGCATTTCAGAAAACGTGCTTATCTCGGCGAGAAAAAGCGATTTCGGCAATAAAATTTAAAACGCGTGTAAAACATAAACCAAACGATGAAATTGGTTATTTCTTCATGTATAATGATCAACTCGATACTCCCTAGCCCCCAACAGCCTTTTTTTTCATAACACTTTAACCAGAGTGACGGGAGAGCGGCATTTCAGAAAACGTGCTTATCTCGGCGAGAAAAAGCGATTTCGGCAATAAAATTTAAAACGCGTGTAAAACATAAACCAAACGATGAAATTGGTTATTTCTTCATGTATAATGATCAACTCGATACTCCCTAGCCCCCAACAGCCTTTTTTTTCATAACACTTTAACCAGAGTGACGGGAGAGCGGCATTTCAGAAAACGTGCTTATCTCGGCGAGAAAAAGCGATTTCGGCAATAAAATTTAAAACGCGTGTAAAACATAAACCAAACGATGAAATTGGTTATTTCTTCATGTATAATGATCAACTCGATACTCCCTAGCCCCCAACAGCCTTTTTTTTCATAACACTTTAACCAGAGTGACGGGAGAGCGGCATTTCAGAAAACGTGCTTATCTCGGCGAGAAAAAGCGATTTCGGCAATAAAATTTAAAACGCGTGTAAAACATAAACCAAACGATGAAATTGGTTATTTCTTCATGTATAATGATCAACTCGATACTCCCTAGCCCCCAACAGCCTTTTTTTTCATAACACTTTAACCAGAGTGACGGGAGAGCGGCATTTCAGAAAACGTGCTTATCTCGGCGAGAAAAAGCGATTTCGGCAATAAAATTTAAAACGCGTGTAAAACATAAACCAAACGATGAAATTGGTTATTTCTTCATGTATAATGATCAACTCGATACTCCCTAGCCCCCAACAGCCTTTTTTTTCATAACACTTTAACCAGAGTGACGGGAGAGCGGCATTTCAGAAAACGTGCTTATCTCGGCGAGAAAAAGCGATTTCGGCAATAAAATTTAAAACGCGTGTAAAACATAAACCAAACGATGAAATTGGTTATTTCTTCATGTATAATGATCAACTCGATACTCCCTAGCCCCCAACAGCCTTTTTTTTCATAACACTTTAACCAGAGTGACGGGAGAGCGGCATTTCAGAAAACGTGCTTATCTCGGCGAGAAAAAGCGATTTCGGCAATAAAATTTAAAACGCGTGTAAAACATAAACCAAACGATGAAATTGGTTATTTCTTCATGTATAATGATCAACTCGATACTCCCTAGCCCCCAACAGCCTTTTTTTTCATAACACTTTAACCAGAGTGACGGGAGAGCGGCATTTCAGAAAACGTGCTTATCTCGGCGAGAAAAAGCGATTTCGGCAATAAAATTTAAAACGCGTGTAAAACATAAACCAAACGATGAAATTGGTTATTTCTTCATGTATAATGATCAACTCGATACTCCCTAGCCCCCAACAGCCTTTTTTTTCATAACACTTTAACCAGAGTGACGGGAGAGCGGCATTTCAGAAAACGTGCTTATCTCGGCGAGAAAAAGCGATTTCGGCAATAAAATTTAAAACGCGTGTAAAACATAAACCAAACGATGAAATTGGTTATTTCTTCATGTATAATGATCAACTCGATACTCCCTAGCCCCCAACAGCCTTTTTTTTCATAACACTTTAACCAGAGTGACGGGAGAGCGGCATTTCAGAAAACGTGCTTATCTCGGCGAGAAAAAGCGATTTCGGCAATAAAATTTAAAACGCGTGTAAAACATAAACCAAACGATGAAATTGGTTATTTCTTCATGTATAATGATCAACTCGATACTCCCTAGCCCCCAACAGCCTTTTTTTTCATAACACTTTAACCAGAGTGACGGGAGAGCGGCATTTCAGAAAACGTGCTTATCTCGGCGAGAAAAAGCGATTTCGGCAATAAAATTTAAAACGCGTGTAAAACATAAACCAAACGATGAAATTGGTTATTTCTTCATGTATAATGATCAACTCGATACTCCCTAGCCCCCAACAGCCTTTTTTTTCATAACACTTTAACCAGAGTGACGGGAGAGCGGCATTTCAGAAAACGTGCTTATCTCGGCGAGAAAAAGCGATTTCGGCAATAAAATTTAAAACGCGTGTAAAACATAAACCAAACGATGAAATTGGTTATTTCTTCATGTATAATGATCAACTCGATACTCCCTAGCCCCCAACAGCCTTTTTTTTCATAACACTTTAACCAGAGTGACGGGAGAGCGGCATTTCAGAAAACGTGCTTATCTCGGCGAGAAAAAGCGATTTCGGCAATAAAATTTAAAACGCGTGTAAAACATAAACCAAACGATGAAATTGGTTATTTCTTCATGTATAATGATCAACTCGATACTCCCTAGCCCCCAACAGCCTTTTTTTTCATAACACTTTAACCAGAGTGACGGGAGAGCGGCATTTCAGAAAACGTGCTTATCTCGGCGAGAAAAAGCGATTTCGGCAATAAAATTTAAAACGCGTGTAAAACATAAACCAAACGATGAAATTGGTTATTTCTTCATGTATAATGATCAACTCGATACTCCCTAGCCCCCAACAGCCTTTTTTTTCATAACACTTTAACCAGAGTGACGGGAGAGCGGCATTTCAGAAAACGTGCTTATCTCGGCGAGAAAAAGCGATTTCGGCAATAAAATTTAAAACGCGTGTAAAACATAAACCAAACGATGAAATTGGTTATTTCTTCATGTATAATGATCAACTCGATACTCCCTAGCCCCCAACAGCCTTTTTTTTCATAACACTTTAACCAGAGTGACGGGAGAGCGGCATTTCAGAAAACGTGCTTATCTCGGCGAGAAAAAGCGATTTCGGCAATAAAATTTAAAACGCGTGTAAAACATAAACCAAACGATGAAATTGGTTATTTCTTCATGTATAATGATCAACTCGATACTCCCTAGCCCCCAACAGCCTTTTTTTTCATAACACTTTAACCAGAGTGACGGGAGAGCGGCATTTCAGAAAACGTGCTTATCTCGGCGAGAAAAAGCGATTTCGGCAATAAAATTTAAAACGCGTGTAAAACATAAACCAAACGATGAAATTGGTTATTTCTTCATGTATAATGATCAACTCGATACTCCCTAGCCCCCAACAGCCTTTTTTTTCATAACACTTTAACCAGAGTGACGGGAGAGCGGCATTTCAGAAAACGTGCTTATCTCGGCGAGAAAAAGCGATTTCGGCAATAAAATTTAAAACGCGTGTAAAACATAAACCAAACGATGAAATTGGTTATTTCTTCATGTATAATGATCAACTCGATACTCCCTAGCCCCCAACAGCCTTTTTTTTCATAACACTTTAACCAGAGTGACGGGAGAGCGGCATTTCAGAAAACGTGCTTATCTCGGCGAGAAAAAGCGATTTCGGCAATAAAATTTAAAACGCGTGTAAAACATAAACCAAACGATGAAATTGGTTATTTCTTCATGTATAATGATCAACTCGATACTCCCTAGCCCCCAACAGCCTTTTTTTTCATAACACTTTAACCAGAGTGACGGGAGAGCGGCATTTCAGAAAACGTGCTTATCTCGGCGAGAAAAAGCGATTTCGGCAATAAAATTTAAAACGCGTGTAAAACATAAACCAAACGATGAAATTGGTTATTTCTTCATGTATAATGATCAACTCGATACTCCCTAGCCCCCAACAGCCTTTTTTTTCATAACACTTTAACCAGAGTGACGGGAGAGCGGCATTTCAGAAAACGTGCTTATCTCGGCGAGAAAAAGCGATTTCGGCAATAAAATTTAAAACGCGTGTAAAACATAAACCAAACGATGAAATTGGTTATTTCTTCATGTATAATGATCAACTCGATACTCCCTAGCCCCCAACAGCCTTTTTTTTCATAACACTTTAACCAGAGTGACGGGAGAGCGGCATTTCAGAAAACGTGCTTATCTCGGCGAGAAAAAGCGATTTCGGCAATAAAATTTAAAACGCGTGTAAAACATAAACCAAACGATGAAATTGGTTATTTCTTCATGTATAATGATCAACTCGATACTCCCTAGCCCCCAACAGCCTTTTTTTTCATAACACTTTAACCAGAGTGACGGGAGAGCGGCATTTCAGAAAACGTGCTTATCTCGGCGAGAAAAAGCGATTTCGGCAATAAAATTTAAAACGCGTGTAAAACATAAACCAAACGATGAAATTGGTTATTTCTTCATGTATAATGATCAACTCGATACTCCCTAGCCCCCAACAGCCTTTTTTTTCATAACACTTTAACCAGAGTGACGGGAGAGCGGCATTTCAGAAAACGTGCTTATCTCGGCGAGAAAAAGCGATTTCGGCAATAAAATTTAAAACGCGTGTAAAACATAAACCAAACGATGAAATTGGTTATTTCTTCATGTATAATGATCAACTCGATACTCCCTAGCCCCCAACAGCCTTTTTTTTCATAACACTTTAACCAGAGTGACGGGAGAGCGGCATTTCAGAAAACGTGCTTATCTCGGCGAGAAAAAGCGATTTCGGCAATAAAATTTAAAACGCGTGTAAAACATAAACCAAACGATGAAATTGGTTATTTCTTCATGTATAATGATCAACTCGATACTCCCTAGCCCCCAACAGCCTTTTTTTTCATAACACTTTAACCAGAGTGACGGGAGAGCGGCATTTCAGAAAACGTGCTTATCTCGGCGAGAAAAAGCGATTTCGGCAATAAAATTTAAAACGCGTGTAAAACATAAACCAAACGATGAAATTGGTTATTTCTTCATGTATAATGATCAACTCGATACTCCCTAGCCCCCAACAGCCTTTTTTTTCATAACACTTTAACCAGAGTGACGGGAGAGCGGCATTTCAGAAAACGTGCTTATCTCGGCGAGAAAAAGCGATTTCGGCAATAAAATTTAAAACGCGTGTAAAACATAAACCAAACGATGAAATTGGTTATTTCTTCATGTATAATGATCAACTCGATACTCCCTAGCCCCCAACAGCCTTTTTTTTCATAACACTTTAACCAGAGTGACGGGAGAGCGGCATTTCAGAAAACGTGCTTATCTCGGCGAGAAAAAGCGATTTCGGCAATAAAATTTAAAACGCGTGTAAAACATAAACCAAACGATGAAATTGGTTATTTCTTCATGTATAATGATCAACTCGATACTCCCTAGCCCCCAACAGCCTTTTTTTTCATAACACTTTAACCAGAGTGACGGGAGAGCGGCATTTCAGAAAACGTGCTTATCTCGGCGAGAAAAAGCGATTTCGGCAATAAAATTTAAAACGCGTGTAAAACATAAACCAAACGATGAAATTGGTTATTTCTTCATGTATAATGATCAACTCGATACTCCCTAGCCCCCAACAGCCTTTTTTTTCATAACACTTTAACCAGAGTGACGGGAGAGCGGCATTTCAGAAAACGTGCTTATCTCGGCGAGAAAAAGCGATTTCGGCAATAAAATTTAAAACGCGTGTAAAACATAAACCAAACGATGAAATTGGTTATTTCTTCATGTATAATGATCAACTCGATACTCCCTAGCCCCCAACAGCCTTTTTTTTCATAACACTTTAACCAGAGTGACGGGAGAGCGGCATTTCAGAAAACGTGCTTATCTCGGCGAGAAAAAGCGATTTCGGCAATAAAATTTAAAACGCGTGTAAAACATAAACCAAACGATGAAATTGGTTATTTCTTCATGTATAATGATCAACTCGATACTCCCTAGCCCCCAACAGCCTTTTTTTTCATAACACTTTAACCAGAGTGACGGGAGAGCGGCATTTCAGAAAACGTGCTTATCTCGGCGAGAAAAAGCGATTTCGGCAATAAAATTTAAAACGCGTGTAAAACATAAACCAAACGATGAAATTGGTTATTTCTTCATGTATAATGATCAACTCGATACTCCCTAGCCCCCAACAGCCTTTTTTTTCATAACACTTTAACCAGAGTGACGGGAGAGCGGCATTTCAGAAAACGTGCTTATCTCGGCGAGAAAAAGCGATTTCGGCAATAAAATTTAAAACGCGTGTAAAACATAAACCAAACGATGAAATTGGTTATTTCTTCATGTATAATGATCAACTCGATACTCCCTAGCCCCCAACAGCCTTTTTTTTCATAACACTTTAACCAGAGTGACGGGAGAGCGGCATTTCAGAAAACGTGCTTATCTCGGCGAGAAAAAGCGATTTCGGCAATAAAATTTAAAACGCGTGTAAAACATAAACCAAACGATGAAATTGGTTATTTCTTCATGTATAATGATCAACTCGATACTCCCTAGCCCCCAACAGCCTTTTTTTTCATAACACTTTAACCAGAGTGACGGGAGAGCGGCATTTCAGAAAACGTGCTTATCTCGGCGAGAAAAAGCGATTTCGGCAATAAAATTTAAAACGCGTGTAAAACATAAACCAAACGATGAAATTGGTTATTTCTTCATGTATAATGATCAACTCGATACTCCCTAGCCCCCAACAGCCTTTTTTTTCATAACACTTTAACCAGAGTGACGGGAGAGCGGCATTTCAGAAAACGTGCTTATCTCGGCGAGAAAAAGCGATTTCGGCAATAAAATTTAAAACGCGTGTAAAACATAAACCAAACGATGAAATTGGTTATTTCTTCATGTATAATGATCAACTCGATACTCCCTAGCCCCCAACAGCCTTTTTTTTCATAACACTTTAACCAGAGTGACGGGAGAGCGGCATTTCAGAAAACGTGCTTATCTCGGCGAGAAAAAGCGATTTCGGCAATAAAATTTAAAACGCGTGTAAAACATAAACCAAACGATGAAATTGGTTATTTCTTCATGTATAATGATCAACTCGATACTCCCTAGCCCCCAACAGCCTTTTTTTTCATAACACTTTAACCAGAGTGACGGGAGAGCGGCATTTCAGAAAACGTGCTTATCTCGGCGAGAAAAAGCGATTTCGGCAATAAAATTTAAAACGCGTGTAAAACATAAACCAAACGATGAAATTGGTTATTTCTTCATGTATAATGATCAACTCGATACTCCCTAGCCCCCAACAGCCTTTTTTTTCATAACACTTTAACCAGAGTGACGGGAGAGCGGCATTTCAGAAAACGTGCTTATCTCGGCGAGAAAAAGCGATTTCGGCAATAAAATTTAAAACGCGTGTAAAACATAAACCAAACGATGAAATTGGTTATTTCTTCATGTATAATGATCAACTCGATACTCCCTAGCCCCCAACAGCCTTTTTTTTCATAACACTTTAACCAGAGTGACGGGAGAGCGGCATTTCAGAAAACGTGCTTATCTCGGCGAGAAAAAGCGATTTCGGCAATAAAATTTAAAACGCGTGTAAAACATAAACCAAACGATGAAATTGGTTATTTCTTCATGTATAATGATCAACTCGATACTCCCTAGCCCCCAACAGCCTTTTTTTTCATAACACTTTAACCAGAGTGACGGGAGAGCGGCATTTCAGAAAACGTGCTTATCTCGGCGAGAAAAAGCGATTTCGGCAATAAAATTTAAAACGCGTGTAAAACATAAACCAAACGATGAAATTGGTTATTTCTTCATGTATAATGATCAACTCGATACTCCCTAGCCCCCAACAGCCTTTTTTTTCATAACACTTTAACCAGAGTGACGGGAGAGCGGCATTTCAGAAAACGTGCTTATCTCGGCGAGAAAAAGCGATTTCGGCAATAAAATTTAAAACGCGTGTAAAACATAAACCAAACGATGAAATTGGTTATTTCTTCATGTATAATGATCAACTCGATACTCCCTAGCCCCCAACAGCCTTTTTTTTCATAACACTTTAACCAGAGTGACGGGAGAGCGGCATTTCAGAAAACGTGCTTATCTCGGCGAGAAAAAGCGATTTCGGCAATAAAATTTAAAACGCGTGTAAAACATAAACCAAACGATGAAATTGGTTATTTCTTCATGTATAATGATCAACTCGATACTCCCTAGCCCCCAACAGCCTTTTTTTTCATAACACTTTAACCAGAGTGACGGGAGAGCGGCATTTCAGAAAACGTGCTTATCTCGGCGAGAAAAAGCGATTTCGGCAATAAAATTTAAAACGCGTGTAAAACATAAACCAAACGATGAAATTGGTTATTTCTTCATGTATAATGATCAACTCGATACTCCCTAGCCCCCAACAGCCTTTTTTTTCATAACACTTTAACCAGAGTGACGGGAGAGCGGCATTTCAGAAAACGTGCTTATCTCGGCGAGAAAAAGCGATTTCGGCAATAAAATTTAAAACGCGTGTAAAACATAAACCAAACGATGAAATTGGTTATTTCTTCATGTATAATGATCAACTCGATACTCCCTAGCCCCCAACAGCCTTTTTTTTCATAACACTTTAACCAGAGTGACGGGAGAGCGGCATTTCAGAAAACGTGCTTATCTCGGCGAGAAAAAGCGATTTCGGCAATAAAATTTAAAACGCGTGTAAAACATAAACCAAACGATGAAATTGGTTATTTCTTCATGTATAATGATCAACTCGATACTCCCTAGCCCCCAACAGCCTTTTTTTTCATAACACTTTAACCAGAGTGACGGGAGAGCGGCATTTCAGAAAACGTGCTTATCTCGGCGAGAAAAAGCGATTTCGGCAATAAAATTTAAAACGCGTGTAAAACATAAACCAAACGATGAAATTGGTTATTTCTTCATGTATAATGATCAACTCGATACTCCCTAGCCCCCAACAGCCTTTTTTTTCATAACACTTTAACCAGAGTGACGGGAGAGCGGCATTTCAGAAAACGTGCTTATCTCGGCGAGAAAAAGCGATTTCGGCAATAAAATTTAAAACGCGTGTAAAACATAAACCAAACGATGAAATTGGTTATTTCTTCATGTATAATGATCAACTCGATACTCCCTAGCCCCCAACAGCCTTTTTTTTCATAACACTTTAACCAGAGTGACGGGAGAGCGGCATTTCAGAAAACGTGCTTATCTCGGCGAGAAAAAGCGATTTCGGCAATAAAATTTAAAACGCGTGTAAAACATAAACCAAACGATGAAATTGGTTATTTCTTCATGTATAATGATCAACTCGATACTCCCTAGCCCCCAACAGCCTTTTTTTTCATAACACTTTAACCAGAGTGACGGGAGAGCGGCATTTCAGAAAACGTGCTTATCTCGGCGAGAAAAAGCGATTTCGGCAATAAAATTTAAAACGCGTGTAAAACATAAACCAAACGATGAAATTGGTTATTTCTTCATGTATAATGATCAACTCGATACTCCCTAGCCCCCAACAGCCTTTTTTTTCATAACACTTTAACCAGAGTGACGGGAGAGCGGCATTTCAGAAAACGTGCTTATCTCGGCGAGAAAAAGCGATTTCGGCAATAAAATTTAAAACGCGTGTAAAACATAAACCAAACGATGAAATTGGTTATTTCTTCATGTATAATGATCAACTCGATACTCCCTAGCCCCCAACAGCCTTTTTTTTCATAACACTTTAACCAGAGTGACGGGAGAGCGGCATTTCAGAAAACGTGCTTATCTCGGCGAGAAAAAGCGATTTCGGCAATAAAATTTAAAACGCGTGTAAAACATAAACCAAACGATGAAATTGGTTATTTCTTCATGTATAATGATCAACTCGATACTCCCTAGCCCCCAACAGCCTTTTTTTTCATAACACTTTAACCAGAGTGACGGGAGAGCGGCATTTCAGAAAACGTGCTTATCTCGGCGAGAAAAAGCGATTTCGGCAATAAAATTTAAAACGCGTGTAAAACATAAACCAAACGATGAAATTGGTTATTTCTTCATGTATAATGATCAACTCGATACTCCCTAGCCCCCAACAGCCTTTTTTTTCATAACACTTTAACCAGAGTGACGGGAGAGCGGCATTTCAGAAAACGTGCTTATCTCGGCGAGAAAAAGCGATTTCGGCAATAAAATTTAAAACGCGTGTAAAACATAAACCAAACGATGAAATTGGTTATTTCTTCATGTATAATGATCAACTCGATACTCCCTAGCCCCCAACAGCCTTTTTTTTCATAACACTTTAACCAGAGTGACGGGAGAGCGGCATTTCAGAAAACGTGCTTATCTCGGCGAGAAAAAGCGATTTCGGCAATAAAATTTAAAACGCGTGTAAAACATAAACCAAACGATGAAATTGGTTATTTCTTCATGTATAATGATCAACTCGATACTCCCTAGCCCCCAACAGCCTTTTTTTTCATAACACTTTAACCAGAGTGACGGGAGAGCGGCATTTCAGAAAACGTGCTTATCTCGGCGAGAAAAAGCGATTTCGGCAATAAAATTTAAAACGCGTGTAAAACATAAACCAAACGATGAAATTGGTTATTTCTTCATGTATAATGATCAACTCGATACTCCCTAGCCCCCAACAGCCTTTTTTTTCATAACACTTTAACCAGAGTGACGGGAGAGCGGCATTTCAGAAAACGTGCTTATCTCGGCGAGAAAAAGCGATTTCGGCAATAAAATTTAAAACGCGTGTAAAACATAAACCAAACGATGAAATTGGTTATTTCTTCATGTATAATGATCAACTCGATACTCCCTAGCCCCCAACAGCCTTTTTTTTCATAACACTTTAACCAGAGTGACGGGAGAGCGGCATTTCAGAAAACGTGCTTATCTCGGCGAGAAAAAGCGATTTCGGCAATAAAATTTAAAACGCGTGTAAAACATAAACCAAACGATGAAATTGGTTATTTCTTCATGTATAATGATCAACTCGATACTCCCTAGCCCCCAACAGCCTTTTTTTTCATAACACTTTAACCAGAGTGACGGGAGAGCGGCATTTCAGAAAACGTGCTTATCTCGGCGAGAAAAAGCGATTTCGGCAATAAAATTTAAAACGCGTGTAAAACATAAACCAAACGATGAAATTGGTTATTTCTTCATGTATAATGATCAACTCGATACTCCCTAGCCCCCAACAGCCTTTTTTTTCATAACACTTTAACCAGAGTGACGGGAGAGCGGCATTTCAGAAAACGTGCTTATCTCGGCGAGAAAAAGCGATTTCGGCAATAAAATTTAAAACGCGTGTAAAACATAAACCAAACGATGAAATTGGTTATTTCTTCATGTATAATGATCAACTCGATACTCCCTAGCCCCCAACAGCCTTTTTTTTCATAACACTTTAACCAGAGTGACGGGAGAGCGGCATTTCAGAAAACGTGCTTATCTCGGCGAGAAAAAGCGATTTCGGCAATAAAATTTAAAACGCGTGTAAAACATAAACCAAACGATGAAATTGGTTATTTCTTCATGTATAATGATCAACTCGATACTCCCTAGCCCCCAACAGCCTTTTTTTTCATAACACTTTAACCAGAGTGACGGGAGAGCGGCATTTCAGAAAACGTGCTTATCTCGGCGAGAAAAAGCGATTTCGGCAATAAAATTTAAAACGCGTGTAAAACATAAACCAAACGATGAAATTGGTTATTTCTTCATGTATAATGATCAACTCGATACTCCCTAGCCCCCAACAGCCTTTTTTTTCATAACACTTTAACCAGAGTGACGGGAGAGCGGCATTTCAGAAAACGTGCTTATCTCGGCGAGAAAAAGCGATTTCGGCAATAAAATTTAAAACGCGTGTAAAACATAAACCAAACGATGAAATTGGTTATTTCTTCATGTATAATGATCAACTCGATACTCCCTAGCCCCCAACAGCCTTTTTTTTCATAACACTTTAACCAGAGTGACGGGAGAGCGGCATTTCAGAAAACGTGCTTATCTCGGCGAGAAAAAGCGATTTCGGCAATAAAATTTAAAACGCGTGTAAAACATAAACCAAACGATGAAATTGGTTATTTCTTCATGTATAATGATCAACTCGATACTCCCTAGCCCCCAACAGCCTTTTTTTTCATAACACTTTAACCAGAGTGACGGGAGAGCGGCATTTCAGAAAACGTGCTTATCTCGGCGAGAAAAAGCGATTTCGGCAATAAAATTTAAAACGCGTGTAAAACATAAACCAAACGATGAAATTGGTTATTTCTTCATGTATAATGATCAACTCGATACTCCCTAGCCCCCAACAGCCTTTTTTTTCATAACACTTTAACCAGAGTGACGGGAGAGCGGCATTTCAGAAAACGTGCTTATCTCGGCGAGAAAAAGCGAGTTTCGGCAATATTTAAAACGCGTGTAAAACATAAACCAAACGATGAAATTGGTTATTTCTTCATGTATAATGATCAACTCGATACTCCCTAGCCCCCAACAGCCTTTTTTTTCATAACACTTTAACCAGAGTGACGGGAGAGCGGCATTTCAGAAAACGTGCTTATCTCGGCGAGAAAAAGCGATTTCGGCAATAAAATTTAAAACGCGTGTAAAACATAAACCAAACGATGAAATTGGTTATTTCTTCATGTATAATGATCAACTCGATACTCCCTAGCCCCCAACAGCCTTTTTTTTCATAACACTTTAACCAGAGTGACGGGAGAGCGGCATTTCAGAAAACGTGCTTATCTCGGCGAGAAAAAGCGATTTCGGCAATAAAATTTAAAACGCGTGTAAAACATAAACCAAACGATGAAATTGGTTATTTCTTCATGTATAATGATCAACTCGATACTCCCTAGCCCCCAACAGCCTTTTTTTTCATAACACTTTAACCAGAGTGACGGGAGAGCGGCATTTCAGAAAACGTGCTTATCTCGGCGAGAAAAAGCGATTTCGGCAATAAAATTTAAAACGCGTGTAAAACATAAACCAAACGATGAAATTGGTTATTTCTTCATGTATAATGATCAACTCGATACTCCCTAGCCCCCAACAGCCTTTTTTTTCATAACACTTTAACCAGAGTGACGGGAGAGCGGCATTTCAGAAAACGTGCTTATCTCGGCGAGAAAAAGCGATTTCGGCAATAAAATTTAAAACGCGTGTAAAACATAAACCAAACGATGAAATTGGTTATTTCTTCATGTATAATGATCAACTCGATACTCCCTAGCCCCCAACAGCCTTTTTTTTCATAACACTTTAACCAGAGTGACGGGAGAGCGGCATTTCAGAAAACGTGCTTATCTCGGCGAGAAAAAGCGATTTCGGCAATAAAATTTAAAACGCGTGTAAAACATAAACCAAACGATGAAATTGGTTATTTCTTCATGTATAATGATCAACTCGATACTCCCTAGCCCCCAACAGCCTTTTTTTTCATAACACTTTAACCAGAGTGACGGGAGAGCGGCATTTCAGAAAACGTGCTTATCTCGGCGAGAAAAAGCGATTTCGGCAATAAAATTTAAAACGCGTGTAAAACATAAACCAAACGATGAAATTGGTTATTTCTTCATGTATAATGATCAACTCGATACTCCCTAGCCCCCAACAGCCTTTTTTTTCATAACACTTTAACCAGAGTGACGGGAGAGCGGCATTTCAGAAAACGTGCTTATCTCGGCGAGAAAAAGCGATTTCGGCAATAAAATTTAAAACGCGTGTAAAACATAAACCAAACGATGAAATTGGTTATTTCTTCATGTATAATGATCAACTCGATACTCCCTAGCCCCCAACAGCCTTTTTTTTCATAACACTTTAACCAGAGTGACGGGAGAGCGGCATTTCAGAAAACGTGCTTATCTCGGCGAGAAAAAGCGATTTCGGCAATAAAATTTAAAACGCGTGTAAAACATAAACCAAACGATGAAATTGGTTATTTCTTCATGTATAATGATCAACTCGATACTCCCTAGCCCCCAACAGCCTTTTTTTTCATAACACTTTAACCAGAGTGACGGGAGAGCGGCATTTCAGAAAACGTGCTTATCTCGGCGAGAAAAAGCGATTTCGGCAATAAAATTTAAAACGCGTGTAAAACATAAACCAAACGATGAAATTGGTTATTTCTTCATGTATAATGATCAACTCGATACTCCCTAGCCCCCAACAGCCTTTTTTTTCATAACACTTTAACCAGAGTGACGGGAGAGCGGCATTTCAGAAAACGTGCTTATCTCGGCGAGAAAAAGCGATTTCGGCAATAAAATTTAAAACGCGTGTAAAACATAAACCAAACGATGAAATTGGTTATTTCTTCATGTATAATGATCAACTCGATACTCCCTAGCCCCCAACAGCCTTTTTTTTCATAACACTTTAACCAGAGTGACGGGAGAGCGGCATTTCAGAAAACGTGCTTATCTCGGCGAGAAAAAGCGATTTCGGCAATAAAATTTAAAACGCGTGTAAAACATAAACCAAACGATGAAATTGGTTATTTCTTCATGTATAATGATCAACTCGATACTCCCTAGCCCCCAACAGCCTTTTTTTTCATAACACTTTAACCAGAGTGACGGGAGAGCGGCATTTCAGAAAACGTGCTTATCTCGGCGAGAAAAAGCGATTTCGGCAATAAAATTTAAAACGCGTGTAAAACATAAACCAAACGATGAAATTGGTTATTTCTTCATGTATAATGATCAACTCGATACTCCCTAGCCCCCAACAGCCTTTTTTTTCATAACACTTTAACCAGAGTGACGGGAGAGCGGCATTTCAGAAAACGTGCTTATCTCGGCGAGAAAAAGCGATTTCGGCAATAAAATTTAAAACGCGTGTAAAACATAAACCAAACGATGAAATTGGTTATTTCTTCATGTATAATGATCAACTCGATACTCCCTAGCCCCCAA
Source organism: Syngnathus leptorhynchus (assembly GCF_054491065.1). Classification (NCBI taxonomy): domain Eukaryota; kingdom Metazoa; phylum Chordata; class Actinopteri; order Syngnathiformes; family Syngnathidae; genus Syngnathus; species Syngnathus leptorhynchus. The sequence goes on along the minus strand of NW_028232141.1, from coordinate 68,966 downwards.
CAGCCTTTTTTTTCATAACACTTTAACCAGAGTGACGGGAGAGCGGCATTTCAGAAAACGTGCTTATCTCGGCGAGAAAAAGCGATTTCGGCAATAAAATTTAAAACGCGTGTAAAACATAAACCAAACGATGAAATTGGTTATTTCTTCATGTATAATGATCAACTCGATACTCCCTAGCCCCCAACAGCCTTTTTTTTCATAACACTTTAACCAGAGTGACGGGAGAGCGGCATTTCAGAAAACGTGCTTATCTCGGCGAGAAAAAGCGATTTCGGCAATAAAATTTAAAACGCGTGTAAAACATAAACCAAACGATGAAATTGGTTATTTCTTCATGTATAATGATCAACTCGATACTCCCTAGCCCCCAACAGCCTTTTTTTTCATAACACTTTAACCAGAGTGACGGGAGAGCGGCATTTCAGAAAACGTGCTTATCTCGGCGAGAAAAAGCGATTTCGGCAATAAAATTTAAAACGCGTGTAAAACATAAACCAAACGATGAAATTGGTTATTTCTTCATGTATAATGATCAACTCGATACTCCCTAGCCCCCAACAGCCTTTTTTTTCATAACACTTTAACCAGAGTGACGGGAGAGCGGCATTTCAGAAAACGTGCTTATCTCGGCGAGAAAAAGCGATTTCGGCAATAAAATTTAAAACGCGTGTAAAACATAAACCAAACGATGAAATTGGTTATTTCTTCATGTATAATGATCAACTCGATACTCCCTAGCCCCCAACAGCCTTTTTTTTCATAACACTTTAACCAGAGTGACGGGAGAGCGGCATTTCAGAAAACGTGCTTATCTCGGCGAGAAAAAGCGATTTCGGCAATAAAATTTAAAACGCGTGTAAAACATAAACCAAACGATGAAATTGGTTATTTCTTCATGTATAATGATCAACTCGATACTCCCTAGCCCCCAACAGCCTTTTTTTTCATAACACTTTAACCAGAGTGACGGGAGAGCGGCATTTCAGAAAACGTGCTTATCTCGGCGAGAAAAAGCGATTTCGGCAATAAAATTTAAAACGCGTGTAAAACATAAACCAAACGATGAAATTGGTTATTTCTTCATGTATAATGATCAACTCGATACTCCCTAGCCCCCAACAGCCTTTTTTTTCATAACACTTTAACCAGAGTGACGGGAGAGCGGCATTTCAGAAAACGTGCTTATCTCGGCGAGAAAAAGCGATTTCGGCAATAAAATTTAAAACGCGTGTAAAACATAAACCAAACGATGAAATTGGTTATTTCTTCATGTATAATGATCAACTCGATACTCCCTAGCCCCCAACAGCCTTTTTTTTCATAACACTTTAACCAGAGTGACGGGAGAGCGGCATTTCAGAAAACGTGCTTATCTCGGCGAGAAAAAGCGATTTCGGCAATAAAATTTAAAACGCGTGTAAAACATAAACCAAACGATGAAATTGGTTATTTCTTCATGTATAATGATCAACTCGATACTCCCTAGCCCCCAACAGCCTTTTTTTTCATAACACTTTAACCAGAGTGACGGGAGAGCGGCATTTCAGAAAACGTGCTTATCTCGGCGAGAAAAAGCGATTTCGGCAATAAAATTTAAAACGCGTGTAAAACATAAACCAAACGATGAAATTGGTTATTTCTTCATGTATAATGATCAACTCGATACTCCCTAGCCCCCAACAGCCTTTTTTTTCATAACACTTTAACCAGAGTGACGGGAGAGCGGCATTTCAGAAAACGTGCTTATCTCGGCGAGAAAAAGCGATTTCGGCAATAAAATTTAAAACGCGTGTAAAACATAAACCAAACGATGAAATTGGTTATTTCTTCATGTATAATGATCAACTCGATACTCCCTAGCCCCCAACAGCCTTTTTTTTCATAACACTTTAACCAGAGTGACGGGAGAGCGGCATTTCAGAAAACGTGCTTATCTCGGCGAGAAAAAGCGATTTCGGCAATAAAATTTAAAACGCGTGTAAAACATAAACCAAACGATGAAATTGGTTATTTCTTCATGTATAATGATCAACTCGATACTCCCTAGCCCCCAACAGCCTTTTTTTTCATAACACTTTAACCAGAGTGACGGGAGAGCGGCATTTCAGAAAACGTGCTTATCTCGGCGAGAAAAAGCGATTTCGGCAATAAAATTTAAAACGCGTGTAAAACATAAACCAAACGATGAAATTGGTTATTTCTTCATGTATAATGATCAACTCGATACTCCCTAGCCCCCAACAGCCTTTTTTTTCATAACACTTTAACCAGAGTGACGGGAGAGCGGCATTTCAGAAAACGTGCTTATCTCGGCGAGAAAAAGCGATTTCGGCAATAAAATTTAAAACGCGTGTAAAACATAAACCAAACGATGAAATTGGTTATTTCTTCATGTATAATGATCAACTCGATACTCCCTAGCCCCCAACAGCCTTTTTTTTCATAACACTTTAACCAGAGTGACGGGAGAGCGGCATTTCAGAAAACGTGCTTATCTCGGCGAGAAAAAGCGATTTCGGCAATAAAATTTAAAACGCGTGTAAAACATAAACCAAACGATGAAATTGGTTATTTCTTCATGTATAATGATCAACTCGATACTCCCTAGCCCCCAACAGCCTTTTTTTTCATAACACTTTAACCAGAGTGACGGGAGAGCGGCATTTCAGAAAACGTGCTTATCTCGGCGAGAAAAAGCGATTTCGGCAATAAAATTTAAAACGCGTGTAAAACATAAACCAAACGATGAAATTGGTTATTTCTTCATGTATAATGATCAACTCGATACTCCCTAGCCCCCAACAGCCTTTTTTTTCATAACACTTTAACCAGAGTGACGGGAGAGCGGCATTTCAGAAAACGTGCTTATCTCGGCGAGAAAAAGCGATTTCGGCAATAAAATTTAAAACGCGTGTAAAACATAAACCAAACGATGAAATTGGTTATTTCTTCATGTATAATGATCAACTCGATACTCCCTAGCCCCCAACAGCCTTTTTTTTCATAACACTTTAACCAGAGTGACGGGAGAGCGGCATTTCAGAAAACGTGCTTATCTCGGCGAGAAAAAGCGATTTCGGCAATAAAATTTAAAACGCGTGTAAAACATAAACCAAACGATGAAATTGGTTATTTCTTCATGTATAATGATCAACTCGATACTCCCTAGCCCCCAACAGCCTTTTTTTTCATAACACTTTAACCAGAGTGACGGGAGAGCGGCATTTCAGAAAACGTGCTTATCTCGGCGAGAAAAAGCGATTTCGGCAATAAAATTTAAAACGCGTGTAAAACATAAACCAAACGATGAAATTGGTTATTTCTTCATGTATAATGATCAACTCGATACTCCCTAGCCCCCAACAGCCTTTTTTTTCATAACACTTTAACCAGAGTGACGGGAGAGCGGCATTTCAGAAAACGTGCTTATCTCGGCGAGAAAAAGCGATTTCGGCAATAAAATTTAAAACGCGTGTAAAACATAAACCAAACGATGAAATTGGTTATTTCTTCATGTATAATGATCAACTCGATACTCCCTAGCCCCCAACAGCCTTTTTTTTCATAACACTTTAACCAGAGTGACGGGAGAGCGGCATTTCAGAAAACGTGCTTATCTCGGCGAGAAAAAGCGATTTCGGCAATAAAATTTAAAACGCGTGTAAAACATAAACCAAACGATGAAATTGGTTATTTCTTCATGTATAATGATCAACTCGATACTCCCTAGCCCCCAACAGCCTTTTTTTTCATAACACTTTAACCAGAGTGACGGGAGAGCGGCATTTCAGAAAACGTGCTTATCTCGGCGAGAAAAAGCGATTTCGGCAATAAAATTTAAAACGCGTGTAAAACATAAACCAAACGATGAAATTGGTTATTTCTTCATGTATAATGATCAACTCGATACTCCCTAGCCCCCAACAGCCTTTTTTTTCATAACACTTTAACCAGAGTGACGGGAGAGCGGCATTTCAGAAAACGTGCTTATCTCGGCGAGAAAAAGCGATTTCGGCAATAAAATTTAAAACGCGTGTAAAACATAAACCAAACGATGAAATTGGTTATTTCTTCATGTATAATGATCAACTCGATACTCCCTAGCCCCCAACAGCCTTTTTTTTCATAACACTTTAACCAGAGTGACGGGAGAGCGGCATTTCAGAAAACGTGCTTATCTCGGCGAGAAAAAGCGATTTCGGCAATAAAATTTAAAACGCGTGTAAAACATAAACCAAACGATGAAATTGGTTATTTCTTCATGTATAATGATCAACTCGATACTCCCTAGCCCCCAACAGCCTTTTTTTTCATAACACTTTAACCAGAGTGACGGGAGAGCGGCATTTCAGAAAACGTGCTTATCTCGGCGAGAAAAAGCGATTTCGGCAATAAAATTTAAAACGCGTGTAAAACATAAACCAAACGATGAAATTGGTTATTTCTTCATGTATAATGATCAACTCGATACTCCCTAGCCCCCAACAGCCTTTTTTTTCATAACACTTTAACCAGAGTGACGGGAGAGCGGCATTTCAGAAAACGTGCTTATCTCGGCGAGAAAAAGCGATTTCGGCAATAAAATTTAAAACGCGTGTAAAACATAAACCAAACGATGAAATTGGTTATTTCTTCATGTATAATGATCAACTCGATACTCCCTAGCCCCCAACAGCCTTTTTTTTCATAACACTTTAACCAGAGTGACGGGAGAGCGGCATTTCAGAAAACGTGCTTATCTCGGCGAGAAAAAGCGATTTCGGCAATAAAATTTAAAACGCGTGTAAAACATAAACCAAACGATGAAATTGGTTATTTCTTCATGTATAATGATCAACTCGATACTCCCTAGCCCCCAACAGCCTTTTTTTTCATAACACTTTAACCAGAGTGACGGGAGAGCGGCATTTCAGAAAACGTGCTTATCTCGGCGAGAAAAAGCGATTTCGGCAATAAAATTTAAAACGCGTGTAAAACATAAACCAAACGATGAAATTGGTTATTTCTTCATGTATAATGATCAACTCGATACTCCCTAGCCCCCAACAGCCTTTTTTTTCATAACACTTTAACCAGAGTGACGGGAGAGCGGCATTTCAGAAAACGTGCTTATCTCGGCGAGAAAAAGCGATTTCGGCAATAAAATTTAAAACGCGTGTAAAACATAAACCAAACGATGAAATTGGTTATTTCTTCATGTATAATGATCAACTCGATACTCCCTAGCCCCCAACAGCCTTTTTTTTCATAACACTTTAACCAGAGTGACGGGAGAGCGGCATTTCAGAAAACGTGCTTATCTCGGCGAGAAAAAGCGATTTCGGCAATAAAATTTAAAACGCGTGTAAAACATAAACCAAACGATGAAATTGGTTATTTCTTCATGTATAATGATCAACTCGATACTCCCTAGCCCCCAACAGCCTTTTTTTTCATAACACTTTAACCAGAGTGACGGGAGAGCGGCATTTCAGAAAACGTGCTTATCTCGGCGAGAAAAAGCGATTTCGGCAATAAAATTTAAAACGCGTGTAAAACATAAACCAAACGATGAAATTGGTTATTTCTTCATGTATAATGATCAACTCGATACTCCCTAGCCCCCAACAGCCTTTTTTTTCATAACACTTTAACCAGAGTGACGGGAGAGCGGCATTTCAGAAAACGTGCTTATCTCGGCGAGAAAAAGCGATTTCGGCAATAAAATTTAAAACGCGTGTAAAACATAAACCAAACGATGAAATTGGTTATTTCTTCATGTATAATGATCAACTCGATACTCCCTAGCCCCCAACAGCCTTTTTTTTCATAACACTTTAACCAGAGTGACGGGAGAGCGGCATTTCAGAAAACGTGCTTATCTCGGCGAGAAAAAGCGATTTCGGCAATAAAATTTAAAACGCGTGTAAAACATAAACCAAACGATGAAATTGGTTATTTCTTCATGTATAATGATCAACTCGATACTCCCTAGCCCCCAACAGCCTTTTTTTTCATAACACTTTAACCAGAGTGACGGGAGAGCGGCATTTCAGAAAACGTGCTTATCTCGGCGAGAAAAAGCGATTTCGGCAATAAAATTTAAAACGCGTGTAAAACATAAACCAAACGATGAAATTGGTTATTTCTTCATGTATAATGATCAACTCGATACTCCCTAGCCCCCAACAGCCTTTTTTTTCATAACACTTTAACCAGAGTGACGGGAGAGCGGCATTTCAGAAAACGTGCTTATCTCGGCGAGAAAAAGCGATTTCGGCAATAAAATTTAAAACGCGTGTAAAACATAAACCAAACGATGAAATTGGTTATTTCTTCATGTATAATGATCAACTCGATACTCCCTAGCCCCCAACAGCCTTTTTTTTCATAACACTTTAACCAGAGTGACGGGAGAGCGGCATTTCAGAAAACGTGCTTATCTCGGCGAGAAAAAGCGATTTCGGCAATAAAATTTAAAACGCGTGTAAAACATAAACCAAACGATGAAATTGGTTATTTCTTCATGTATAATGATCAACTCGATACTCCCTAGCCCCCAACAGCCTTTTTTTTCATAACACTTTAACCAGAGTGACGGGAGAGCGGCATTTCAGAAAACGTGCTTATCTCGGCGAGAAAAAGCGATTTCGGCAATAAAATTTAAAACGCGTGTAAAACATAAACCAAACGATGAAATTGGTTATTTCTTCATGTATAATGATCAACTCGATACTCCCTAGCCCCCAACAGCCTTTTTTTTCATAACACTTTAACCAGAGTGACGGGAGAGCGGCATTTCAGAAAACGTGCTTATCTCGGCGAGAAAAAGCGATTTCGGCAATAAAATTTAAAACGCGTGTAAAACATAAACCAAACGATGAAATTGGTTATTTCTTCATGTATAATGATCAACTCGATACTCCCTAGCCCCCAACAGCCTTTTTTTTCATAACACTTTAACCAGAGTGACGGGAGAGCGGCATTTCAGAAAACGTGCTTATCTCGGCGAGAAAAAGCGATTTCGGCAATAAAATTTAAAACGCGTGTAAAACATAAACCAAACGATGAAATTGGTTATTTCTTCATGTATAATGATCAACTCGATACTCCCTAGCCCCCAACAGCCTTTTTTTTCATAACACTTTAACCAGAGTGACGGGAGAGCGGCATTTCAGAAAACGTGCTTATCTCGGCGAGAAAAAGCGATTTCGGCAATAAAATTTAAAACGCGTGTAAAACATAAACCAAACGATGAAATTGGTTATTTCTTCATGTATAATGATCAACTCGATACTCCCTAGCCCCCAACAGCCTTTTTTTTCATAACACTTTAACCAGAGTGACAAGAGAGCGGCATTTCAGAAAACGTGCTTATCTCGGCGAGAAAAAGCGATTTCGGCAATAAAATTTAAAACGCGTGTAAAACATAAACCAAACGATGAAATTGGTTATTTCTTCATGTATAATGATCAACTCGATACTCCCTAGCCCCCAACAGCCTTTTTTTTCATAACACTTTAACCAGAGTGACGGGAGAGCGGCATTTCAGAAAACGTGCTTATCTCGGCGAGAAAAAGCGATTTCGGCAATAAAATTTAAAACGCGTGTAAAACATAAACCAAACGATGAAATTGGTTTTTTCTTCATGTATAATGATCAACTCGATACTCCCTAGCCCCCAACAGCCTTTTTTTTCATAACACTTTAACCAGAGTGACGGGAGAGCGGCATTTCAGAAAACGTGCTTATCTCGGCGAGAAAAAGCGATTTCGGCAATAAAATTTAAAACGCGTGTAAAACATAAACCAAACGATGAAATTGGTTATTTCTTCATGTATAATGATCAACTCGATACTCCCTAGCCCCCAACAGCCTTTTTTTTCACAACACTTTAACCAGAGTGACGGGAGAGCGGCATTTCAGAAAACGTGCTTATCTCGGCGAGAAAAAGCGATTTCGGCAATAAAATTTAAAACGCGTGTAAAACATAAACCAAACGATGAAATTGGTTATTTCTTCATGTATAATGATCAACTCGATACTCCCTAGCCCCCAACAGCCTTTTTTTTCATAACACTTTAACCAGAGTGACGGGAAAGCGGCATTTCAGAAAACGTGCTTATCTCGGCGAGAAAAAGCGATTTCGGCAATAAAATTTAAAACGCGTGTAAAACATAAACCAAACGATGAAATTGGTTATTTCTTCATGTATAATGATCAACTCGATACTCCCTAGCCCCCAACAGCCTTTTTTTTCATAACACTTTAACCAGAGTGACGGGAGAGCGGCATTTCAGAAAACGTGCTTATCTCGGCGAGAAAAAGCGATTTCGGCAATAAAATTTAAAACGCGTGTAAAACATAAACCAAACGATGAAATTGGTTATTTCTTCATGTATAATGATCAACTCGATACTCCCTAGCCCCCAACAGCCTTTTTTTTCATAATACTTTAACCAGAGTGACGGGAGACCGGCATTTCAGAAAACGTGCTTATCTCGGCGAGAAAAAGCGATTTCGGCAATAAAATTTAAAACGCGTGTAAAACATAAACCAAACGATAAAAATTGGTTATTTCTTCATGTATAATGATCAACTCGATACTCCCTAGCCCCCAACAGCCTTTTTTTTCATAACACTTTAGCCAGAGTGACGGGAGAGCGGCATTTCAGAAAACGTGCTTATCTCGGCGAGAAAAAGCGATTTCAGCAATAAAATTTAAAACGCGTGTAAAACATAAACCAAACGATGAAATTGGTTATTTCTTCATGTATAATGATCAACTCGATACTCCCTAGCCCCCAACAGCCTTTTTTTTCATAACACTTTAACCAGAGTGACGGGAGAGCGGCATTTCAGAAAACGTGCTTATCTCGGCGAGAAAAAGCGATTTCGGCAATAAAATTTAAAACGCGTGTAAAACATAAACCAAACGATGAAATTGGTTATTTCTTCATGTATAATGATCAACTCGATACTCCCTAGCCCCCAACAGCCTTTTTTTTCATAACACTTTAACCAGAGTGACGGGAGAGCGGCATTTCAGAAAACGTGCTTATCTCGGCGAGAAAAAGCGATTTCGGCAATAAAATTTAAAACGCGTGTAAAACATAAACCAAACGATGAAATTGGTTATTTCTTCATGTATAATGATCAACTCGATACTCCCTAGCCCCCAACAGCCTTTTTTTTTTTTATAACACTTTAACCAGAGTGACAGGAGAGCGGCATTTCAGAAAACGTGCTTATCTCGGCGAGAAAAAGCGATTTCGGCAATAAAATTTAAAACGCGTGTAAAACATAAACCAAACGATGAAATTGGTTATTTCTTCATGTATAATGATCAACTCGATACTCCCTAGCCCCCAACAGCCTTTTTTTTCATAACACTTTAACCAGAGTGACGGGAGAGCGGCATTTCAGAAAACGTGCTTATCTCGGCGAGAAAAAGCGATTTCGGCAATAAAATTTAAAATGCGTGTAAAACATAAACCAAACAATGAAATTGGTTATTTCTTCATGTATAATAATCAACTCGATACTCCCTAGCCCCCAACAGCCTTTTTTTCCATAACACTTTAACCAGAGTGACGGGAGAGCGGCATTTCAGAAAACGTGCTTATTTCGGCGAGAAAAAGCGATTTCGGCAATAAAATTTAAAACGCGTGTAAAACATAAACCAAACGATGAAATTGGTTATTTCTTATTGTATAATGATCAACTCGATACTCCCTAGCCCCCAACAGCCTTTTTTTTCATAACACTTTAACCAGAGTGACGGGAGAGCGGCATTTCAGAAAACGTGCTTATCTCGGCGAGAAAAAGCGATTTCGGCAATAAAATTTAAAACGCGTGTAAAACATAAACCAAACGATGAAATTGGTTATTTCTTCATGTATAATGATCAACTCGATACTCCCTAGCCCCCAACAGCCTTTTTTTTCATAACACTTTAACCAGAGTGACGGGAGAGCGGCATTTCAGAAAACGTGCTTATCTCGGCGAGAAAAAGCGATTTCGGCAATAGAATTTAAAACGCGTGTAAAACATAAACCAAACGATGAAATTGGTTATTTCTTCATGTATAATGATCAACTCGATACTCCCTAGCCCCCAACAGCCTTTTTTTTCATAACACTTTAACCAGAGTGACGGGAGAGCGGCATTTCAGAAAACGTGCTTATCTCGGCGAGAAAAAGCGATTTCGGCAATAAAATTTAAAACGCGTGTAAAACATAAACCAAACGATGAAATTGGTTATTTCTTCATGTATAATGATCAACTCGATACTCCCTAGCCCCCAACAGCCTTTTTTTTCACAACACTTTAACCAGAGTGACGGGAGAGCGGCATTTCAGAAAACGTGCTTGGCGAGAAAAAGCGATTTCGGCAATAAAATTTAAAACGCGTGTAAAACATAAACCAAACGATGAAATTGGTTATTTCTTCATGTATAATGATCAACTCGATACTCCCTAGCCCCCAACAGCCTTTTTTTTCATAACACTTTAACCAGAGTGACGGGAGAGCGGCATTTCAGAAAACGTGCTTATCTCGGCGAGAAAAAGCGATTTCGGCAATAAAATTTAAAACGCGTGTAAAACATAAACCAAACGATGAAATTGGTTATTTCTTCATGTATAATGATCAACTCGATACTCCCTAGCCCCCAACAGCCTTTTTTTTCATAACACTTTAACCAGAGTGACGGGAGAGCGGCATTTCAGAAAACGTGCTTATCTCGGCGAGATAAAGCGATTTCGGCAATAAAATTTAAAACGCGTGTAAAACATAAACCAAACGATGAAATGGGTTATTTCTTCATGTATAATGATCAACTCGATACTCCCTAGCCCCCAACAGCCTTTTTTTTCATAACACTTTAACCAGAGTGACGGGAGAGCGGCATTTCAGAAAACGTGCTTATCTCGGCGAGAAAAAGCGATTTCGGCAATAAAATTTAAAACGCGTGTAAAACATAAACCAAACGATGAAATTGGTTATTTCTTCATGTATAATGATCAACTCGATACTCCCTAGCCCCCAACAGCCTTTTTTTTCATAACACTTTAACCAGAGTGACGGGAGAGCGGCATTTCAGAAAACGTGCTTATCTCGGCGAGAAAAAGCGATTTCGGCAATAAAATTTAAAACGCGTGTAAAACATAAACCAAACGATGAAATTGGTTATTTCTTCATGTATAATGATCAACTCGATACTCCCTAGCTCCCAACAGCCTTTTTTTTCATAACACTTTAACCAGAGTGACGGGAGAGCGGCATTTCAGAAAACGTGCTTATCTCGGCGAGAAAAAGCGATTTCGGCAATAAAATTTAAAACGCGTGTAAAACATAAACCAAACGATGAAATTGGTTATTTCTTCATGTATAATGATCAACTCGATACTCCCTAGCCCCCAACAGCCTTTTTTTTCATAACACTTTAACCAGAGTGACGGGAGAGCGGCATTTCAGAAAACGTGCTTATCTCGGCGAGAAAAAGCGATTTCGGCAATAAAATTTAAAACGCGTGTAAAACATAAACCAAACGATGAAATTGGTTATTTCTTCATGTATAATGATCAACTCGATACTCCCTAGCCCCCAACAGCCTTTTTTTTCATAACACTTTAACCAGAGTGACGGGAGAGCGGCATTTCAGAAAACGTGCTTATCTCGGCGAGAAAAAGCGATTTCGGCAATAAAATTTAAAACGCGTGTAAAACATAAACCAAACGATGAAATTGGTTATTTCTTCATGTATAATGATCAACTCGATACTCCCTAGCCCCCAACAGCCTTTTTTTTCATAACACTTTAACCAGAGTGACGGGAGAGCGGCATTTCAGAAAACGTGCTTATCTCGGCGAGAAAAAGCGATTTCGGCAATAAAATTTAAAACGCGTGTAAAACATAAACCAAACGATGAAATTGGTTATTTCTTCATGTATAATGATCAACTCGATACTCCCTAGCCCCCAACAGCCTTTTTTTTCATAACACTTTAACCAGAGTGACGGGAGAGCGGCATTTCAGAAAACGTGCTTATCTCGGCGAGAAAAAGCGATTTCGGCAATAAAATTTAAAACGCGTGTAAAACATAAACCAAACGATGAAATGGGTTATTTCTTCATGTATAATGATCAACTCGATACTCCCTAGCCCCCAACAGCCTTTTTTTTCATAACACTTTAACCAGAGTGACGGGAGAGCGGCATTTCAGAAAACGTGCTTATCTCGGCGAGAAAAAGCGATTTCGGCAATAAAATTTAAAACGCGTGTAAAACATAAACCAAACGATGAAATTGGTTATTTCTTCATGTATAATGATCAACTCGATACTCCCTAGCCCCCAACAGCCTTTTTTTTCATAACACTTTAACCAGAGTGACGGGAGAGCGGCATTTCAGAAAACGTGCTTATCTCGGCGAGAAAAAGCGATTTCGGCAATAAAATTTAAAACGCGTGTAAAACATAAACCAAACGATGAAATTGGTTATTTCTTCATGTATAATGATCAACTCGATACTCCCTAGCCCCCAACAGCCTTTTTTTTCATAACACTTTAACCAGAGTGACGGGAGAGCGGCATTTCAGAAAACGTGCTTATCTCGGCGAGAAAAAGCGATTTCGGCAATAAAATTTAAAACGCGTGTAAAACATAAACCAAACGATGAAATTGGTTATTTCTTCATGTATAATGATCAACTCGATACTCCCTAGCCCCCAACAGCCTTTTTTTTCATAACACTTTAACCAGAGTGACGGGAGAGCGGCATTTCAGAAAACGTGCTTATCTCGGCGAGAAAAAGCGATTTCGGCAATAAAATTTAAAACGCGTGTAAAACATAAACCAAACGATGAAATTGGTTATTTCTTCATGTATAATGATCAACTCGATACTCCCTAGCCCCAACAGCCTTTTTTTTCATAACACTTTAACCAGAGTGACGGGAGAGCGGCATTTCAGAAAACGTGCTTATCTCGGCGAGAAAAAGCGATTTCGGCAATAAAATTTAAAACGCGTGTAAAACATAAACCAAACGATGAAATTGGTTATTTCTTCATGTATAATGATCAACTCGATACTCCCTAGCCCCCAACAGCCTTTTTTTTCATAACACTTTAACCAGAGTGACGGGAGAGCGGCATTTCAGAAAACGTGCTTATCTCGGCGAGAAAAAGCGATTTCGGCAATAAAATTTAAAACGCGTGTAAAACATAAACCAAACGATGAAATTGGTTATTTCTTCATGTATAATGATCAACTCGATACTCCCTAGCCCCCAACAGCCTTTTTTTTCATAACACTTTAACCAGAGTGACGGGAGAGCGGCATTTCAGAAAACGTGCTTATCTCGGCGAGAAAAAGCGATTTCGGCAATAAAATTTAAAACGCGTGTAAAACATAAACCAAACGATGAAATTGGTTATTTCTTCATGTATAATGATCAACTCGATACTCCCTAGCCCACAACAGCCTTTTTTTTCATAACACTTTAACCAGAGTGACGGGAGAGCGGCATTTCAGAAAACGTGCTTATCTCGGCGAGAAAAAGCGATTTCGGCAATAAAATTTAAAACGCGTGTAAAACATAAACCAAACGATGAAATTGGTTATTTCTTCATGTATAATGATCAACTCGAGTCGAGCTCCAGGGAGAGAGGCTGATTTTTTGCTTTTTGAGGCCGACCGACGAACCGGCGCGGGGCGGACTCAAAAGCCCGCAGAGCCGTAGGCACTTAGAAAAGTTTCGCCTTTGGCTGTGAGCTCCAGGGGGAGAGGCTGGTTTTGCGTTATTTCAGGCCGGCTGGAGAACCGGCGCGGGTCGGACGCACAATCCCCGCAGAGCCGTGGGCACTTAGAAAATTTTCGCCAAGTTGGCTCTGAGCGCCTGGTACCTAATATGGAAGTATAGAGGCCGACTTTCGGGCAAGATCACGCCGCGTAAGGCTTCCAGGACCCCGGCTAAGCAATTTTACCGGCCCGCCCGGTTCTTTTTTTGAACCAGTCCGGTTCTTTTTACACTTCCAGCTGGAGCTCAGCAGCGGCTTTTGGCGCAAGATCACGCCGGGTTAGGCTTCCAGGACCTCGGTTAAGCAATTCTACCGGGCCGCCCGGTTCTTTTTTTGAACCAGCCCGGTTCTTTTTACACTTCCAGCTGAAGCTCACGAGCGGCTTTTGGGACAAGATCACGCCGTGTTAGGCTTCCAGAGCCCCGGCTAAGCAATTTTACCGGCCCGCCCGGTTCTTTTTTTTTAACCAGCCCGGTTCTTTTTACACTTCCAGCTGGAGCTCAGCAGCGGCTTTTTGGACAATATCACGCCGGGTTAGGCTTCCAGGACCCCGGCTAAGCAATTTTACCGGGCCGCCCGGTTCTTTTTTTTAACCAGCCCGGTTCTTTTTACACTTCCAGCTGGAGCTCACGAGCGGCTTTTTGGACAAGATCACGCCTGGTTAGGCTTCCAGAGCCCCGGCTAAGCAATTTTAACGGGCCGCCCGGTTCTTTTTTTTAACCAGCCTGGTTCTTTTTACACTTCCAGCTGGAGCTCAGCAGCGGCTTTTTGGACAAGATCACGCCGTGTTAGGCTTCCAGAGCCCCGGCTAAGCAATTTTACCGGGTCGCCCGGTTCTTTTTTTAACCAGCCCGGTTCTTTTTACACTTCCAGCTGGAGCTCAGCAGCGGCTTTTTGCACAGTATCATGCCGGGTTAGGCTTCCAGGACCCCGGCTAGGCAATTTTACCGGGCCGCCCGGTTCTTTTTTTTAACCAGCCCGGTTCTTTTTACACTTCCAGCTGGAGCTCAGCAGCGGCTTTTTGGACAAGATCACGCCGTGTTAGGCTTCCAGAGCCCCGGCTAAGCAATTTTACCGGGTCGCCCGGTTCTTTTTTTTAACCAGCCCGGTTCTTTTTACACTTCCAGCTGGAGCTCAGCAGCGGCCTTTTTGGACAAGATCACGCCGTGTTAGGCTTCCAGAGCCCCGGCTAAGCAATTTTACCGGGTCGCCCGGTTCTTTTTTTAACCAGCCCGGTTCTTTTTACACATCCAGCTGGAGCTCAGCAGCGTGTAAAACATAAACCAAACGATGAAATTGGTTATTTCTTCATGTATAATGATCAACTCGATACTCCCTAGCCCCCAACAGCCTTTTTTTTCATAACACTTTAACCAGAGTGACGGGAGAGCGGCATTTCAGAAAACTTGCTTATCTCGGCGAGAAAAAGCGATTTCGGCAATAGAATTTAAAACGCGTGTAAAACATAAACCAAACGATGAAATTGGTTTTTTCTTCATGTATAATGATCAACTCGATACTCCCTAGCCCCCAACAGCCTTTTTTTTTTCATAACACTTTAACCAGAGTGACGGGAGAGCGGCATTTCAGAAAACGTGCTTATCTCGGCGAGAAAAAGCGATTTCGGCAATAAAATTTAAAACGCGTGTAAAACATAAACCAAACGATGAAATTGGTTATTTCTTCATGTATAATGATCAACTCGATACTCCCTAGCCCCCAACAGCCTTTTTTTTTCATAACACTTTAACCACAGTGACGGGAGAGCGGCATTTCAGAAAACGTGCTTATCTCGGCGAGAAAAAGCGATTTCGGCAATAAAATTTAAAACGCGTGTAAAACATAAACCAAACGATGAAATTGGTTATTTCTTCATGTATAATGATCAACTCGAGTCGAGCTCCAGGGAGAGAGGCTGATTTTTTGCTTTTTGAGGCCGACCGACGAACCGGCGCGGGGCGGACTCAAAAGCCCGCAGAGCCGTAGGCACTTAGAAAAGTTTCGCCTTTGGCTGTGAGCTCCAGGGGGAGAGGCTGGTTTTGCGTTATTTCAGGCCGGCTGGAGAACCGGCGTGGGTCGGACGCACAATCCCCGCAGAGCCGTGGGCACTTAGAAAATTTTCGCCAAGTTGGCTCTGAGCGCCTGGTACCTAATATGGAAGTATAGAGGCCGACTTTCGGGCAAGATCACGCCGCGTTAGGCTTCCAGGACCCCGGCTAAGCAATTTTACCGGCCCGCCCGGTTCTTTTTTTGAACCAGTCCGGTTCTTTTTACACTTCCAGCTGGAGCTCAGCAGCGGCTTTTGGCGCAAGATCACGCCGGGTTAGGCTTCCAGGACCTCGGCTAAGCAATTCTACCGGGCCGCCCGGTTCTTTTTTTGAACCAGCCCGGTTCTTTTTACACTTCCAGCTGAAGCTCACGAGCGGCTTTTGGGACAAGATCACGCCGTGTTAGGCTTCCAGAGCCCCGGCTAAGCAATTTTACCGGCCCGCCCGGTTCTTTTTTTTTAACCAGCCCGGTTCTTTTTACACTTCCAGCTGGAGCTCAGCAGCGGCTTTTTGGACAATATCACGCCGGGTTAGGCTTCCAGGACCCCGGCTAAGCAATTTTACCGGGCCGCCCGGTTCTTTTTTTTTAACCAGCCCGGTTCTTTTTACACTTCCAGCTGGAGCTCACGAGCGGCTTTTTGGACAAGATCACGCCTGGTTAGGCTTCCAGAGCCCCGGCTAAGCAATTTTAACGGGCCGCCCGGTTCTTTTTTTTAACCAGCCTGGTTCTTTTTACACTTCCAGCTGGAGCTCAGCAGCAGCTTTTTGGACAAGATCACGCCGTGTTAGGCTTCCAGAGCCCCGGCTAAGCAATTTTACCGGGTCGCCCGGTTCTTTTTTTAACCAGCCCGGTTCTTTTTACACTTCCAGCTGGAGCTCAGCAGCGGCTTTTTGCACAGTATCACGCCGGGTTAGGCTTCCAGGACCCCGGCTAGGCAATTTTACCGGGCCGCCCGGTTCTTTTTTTTAACCAGCCCGGTTCTTTTTACACTTCCAGCTGGAGCTCAGCAGCGGCTTTTTGGACAAGATCACGCCGTGTTAGGCTTCCAGAGCCCCGGCTAAGCAATTTTACCGGGTCGCCCGGTTCTTTTTTTTAACCAGCCCGGTTCTTTTTACACTTCCAGCTGGAGATCAGCAGCGGCTTTTTGGACAAGATCACGCCGTGTTAGGCTTCCAGAGCCCCGGCTAAGCAATTTTACCGGGTCGCCCGGTTCTTTTTTTAACCAGCCCGGTTCTTTTTACACATCCAGCTGGAGCTCAGCAGCGTGTAAAACATAAACCAAACGATGAAATTGGTTATTTCTTCATGTATAATGATCAACTCGATACTCCCTAGCCCCCAACAGCCTTTTTTTTCATAACACTTTAACCAGAGTGACGGGAGAGCGGCATTTCAGAAAACGTGCTTATCTCGGCGAGAAAAAGCGATTTCGGCAATAAAATTTAAAACGCGTGTAAAACATAAACCAAACGATGAAATTGGTTATTTCTTCATGTATAATGATCAACTCGATACTCCCTAGCCCCCAACAGCCTTTTTTTTCATAACACTTTAACCAGAGTGACGGGAGAGCGGCATTTCAGAAAACGTGCTTATCTCGGCGAGAAAAAGCGATTTCGGCAATAAAATTTAAAACGCGTGTAAAACATAAACCAAACGATGAAATTGGTTATTTCTTCATGTATAATGATCAACTCGATACTCCCTAGCCCCCAACAGCCGTTTTTTTCATAACACTTTAACCAGAGTGACGGGAGAGCGGCATTTCAGAAAACGTGCTTATCTCGGCGAGAAAAAGCGATTTCGGCAATAAAATTTAAAACGCGTGTAAAACATAAACCAAACGATGAAATTGGTTATTTCTTCATGTATAATGATCAACTCGATACTCCCTAGCCCCCAACAGCGTTTTTTTTCATAACACTTTAACCAGAGTGACGGGAGAGCGGCATTTCAGAAAACATGCTTATCTCGGCGAGAAAAAGCGATTTCGGCAATAAAATTTAAAACGCGTGTAAAACATAAACCAAACGATGAAATTGGTTATTTCTTCATGTATAATGATCAACTCGAGTCGAGCTCCAGGGAGAGAGGCTGATTTTTTGCTTTTTGAGGCCGACCGACGAACCGGCGCGGGGCGGACTCAAAAGCCCGCAGAGCCGTAGGCACTTAGAAAAGTTTCGCCTTTGGCTGTGAGCTCCAGGGGGAGAGGCTGGTTTTGCGTTATTTCAGGCCGGCTGGAGAACCGGCGTGGGTCGGACGCACAATCCCCGCAGAGCCGTGGGCACTTAGAAAATTTTCGCCAAGTTGGCTCTGAGCGCCTGGTACCTAATATGGAAGTATAGAGGCCGACTTTCGGGCAAGATCACGCCGCGTTAGGCTTCCAGGACCCCGGCTAAGCAATTTTACCGGCCCGCCCGGTTCTTTTTTTGAACCAGTCCGGTTCTTTTTACACTTCCAGCTGGAGCTCAGCAGCGGCTTTTGGCGCAAGATCACGCCGGGTTAGGCTTCCAGGACCTCGGCTAAGCAATTCTACCGGGCCGCCCGGTTCTTTTTTTGAACCAGCCCGGTTCTTTTTACACTTCCAGCTGAAGCTCACGAGCGGCTTTTGGGACAAGATCACGCCGTGTTAGGCTTCCAGAGCCCCGGCTAAGCAATTTTACCGGCCCGCCCGGTTTCTTTTTTTTTAACCAGCCCGGTTCTTTTTACACTTCCAGCTGGAGCTCAGCAGCGGCTTTTTGGACAATATCACGCCGGGTTAGGCTTCCAGGACCCCGGCTAAGCAATTTTACCGGGCCGCCCGGTTCTTTTTTTTTAACCAGCCCGGTTCTTTTTACACTTCCAGCTGGAGCTCACGAGCGGCTTTTTGGACAAGATCACGCCTGGTTAGGCTTCCAGAGCCCCGGCTAAGCAATTTTAACGGGCCGCCCGGTTCTTTTTTTTAACCAGCCTGGTTCTTTTTACACTTCCAGCTGGAGCTCAGCAGCGGCTTTTTGGACAAGATCACGCCGTGTTAGGCTTCCAGAGCCCCGGCTAAGCAATTTTACCGGGTCGCCCGGTTCTTTTTTTAACCAGCCCGGTTCTTTTTACACTTCCAGCTGGAGCTCAGCAGCGGCTTTTTGCACAGTATCACGCCGGGTTAGGCTTCCAGGACCCCGGCTAGGCAATTTTACCGGGCCGCCCGGTTCTTTTTTTTAACCAGCCCGGTTCTTTTTACACTTCCAGCTGGAGCTCAGCAGCGGCTTTTTGGACAAGATCACGCCGTGTTAGGCTTCCAGAGCCCCGGCTAAGCAATTTTACCGGGTCGCCCGGTTCTTTTTTTTAACCAGCCCGGTTCTTTTTACACTTCCAGCTGGAGCTCAGCAGCGGCTTTTTGGACAAGATCACGCCGTGTTAGGCTTCCAGAGCCCCGGCTAAGCAATTTTACCGGGTCGCCCGGTTCTTTTTTTAACCAGCCCGGTTCTTTTTACACATCCAGCTGGAGCTCAGCAGCGTGTAAAACATAAACCAAACGATGAAATTGGTTATTTCTTCATGTATAATGATCAACTCGATACTCCCTAGCCCCCAACAGCCTTTTTTTTCATAACACTTTAACCAGAGTGACGGGAGAGCGGCATTTCAGAAAACGTGCTTATCTCGGCGAGAAAAAGCGATTTCGGCAATAAAATTTAAAACGCGTGTAAAACATAAACCAAACGATGAAATTGGTTATTTCTTCATGTATAATGATCAACTCGATACTCCCTAGCCCCCAACAGCCTTTTTTTTCATAACACTTTAACCAGAGTGACGGGAGAGCGGCATTTCAGAAAACGTGCTTATCTCGGCGAGAAAAAGCGATTTCGGCAATAAAATTTAAAACGCGTGTAAAACATAAACCAAACGATGAAATTGGTTATTTCTCCATGTATAATGATCAACTCGATACTCCCTAGCCCCCAACAGCCTTTTTTTTCATAACACTTTAACCAGAGTGACGGGAGAGCGGCATTTCAGAAAACGTGCTTATCTCGGCGAGAAAAAGCGATTTCGGCAATAAAATTTAAAACGCGTGTAAAACATAAACCAAACGATGAAATTGGTTATTTCTTCATGTATAATGATCAACTCGATACTCCCTAGCCCCCAACAGCCTTTTTTTTCATAACACTTTAACCAGAGTGACGGGAGAGCGGCATTTCAGAAAACGTGCTTATCTCGGCGAGAAAAAGCGATTTCGGCAATAAAATTTAAAACGCGTGTAAAACATAAACCAAACGATGAAATTGGTTATTTCTTCATGTATAATGATCAACTCGATACTCCCTAGCCCCCAACAGCCTTTTTTTTCATAACACTTTAACCAGAGTGACGGGAGAGCGGCATTTCAGAAAACGTGCTTATCTCGGCGAGAAAAAGCGATTTCGGCAATAAAATTTAAAACGCGTGTAAAACATAAACCAAACGATGAAATTGGTTATTTCTTCATGTATAATGATCAACTCGATACTCCCTAGCCCCCAACAGCCTTTTTTTTCACAACACTTTAACCAGAGTGACGGGAGAGCGGCATTTCAGAAAACGTGTTATCTCGGCGAGAAAAAGTGATTTTGGCAATAAAATTTAAAACGCGTGTAAAACATAAACCAAACGATGAAATTGGTTATTTCTTCATGTATAATGATCAACTCGATACTCCCTAGCCCCCAACAGCCTTTTTTTTCATAACACTTTAACCAGAGTGACGGGAAAGCGGCATTTCAGAAAACGTGCTTATGTCGGCGAGAAAAAGCGATTTCGGCAATAAAATTTAAAACGCGTGTAAAACATAAACCAAACGATGAAATTGGTTATTTCTTCATGTATAATGATCAACTCGATACTCCCTAGCCCCCAACAGCCTTTTTTTTCATAACACTTTAACCAGAGTGACGGGAGAGCGGCATTTCAGAAAACGTGCTTATCTCGGCGAGAAAAAGCGATTTCGGCAATAAAATTTAAAACGCGTGTAAAACATAAACCAAACGATGAAATTGGTTATTTCTTCATGTATAATGATCAACTCGATACTCCCTAGCCCCCAACAGCCTTTTTTTTCATAATACTTTAACCAGAGTGACGGGAGACCGGCATTTCAGAAAACGTGCTTATCTCGGCGAGAAAAAGCGATTTCGGCAATAAAATTTAAAACGCGTGTAAAACATAAACCAAACGATAAAAATTGGTTATTTCTTCATGTATAATGATCAACTCGATACTCCCTAGCCCCCAACAGCCTTTTTTTTCATAACACTTTAGCCAGAGTGACGGGAGAGCGGCATTTCAGAAAACGTGCTTATCTCGGCGAGAAAAAGCGATTTCAGCAATAAAATTTAAAACGCGTGTAAAACATAAACCAAACGATGAAATTGGTTATTTCTTCATGTATAATGATCAACTCGATACTCCCTAGCCCCCAACAGCCTTTTTTTTCATAACACTTTAACCAGAGTGACGGGAGAGCGGCATTTCAGAAAACGTGCTTATCTCGGCGAGAAAAAGCGATTTCGGCAATAAAATTTAAAACGCGTGTAAAACATAAACCAAACGATGAAATTGGTTATTTCTTCATGTATAATGATCAACTCGATACTCCCTAGCCCCCAACAGCCTTTTTTTTCATAACACTTTAACCAGAGTGACGGGAGAGCGGCATTTCAGAAAACGTGCTTATCTCGGCGAGAAAAAGCGATTTCGGCAATAAAATTTAAAACGCGTGTAAAACATAAACCAAACGATGAAATTGGTTATTTCTTCATGTATAATGATCAAATCGATACTCCCTAGCCCCCAACAGCCTTTTTTTTCATAACACTTTAACCAGAGTGACGGGAGAGCGGCATTTCAGAAAACGTGCTTATCTCGGCGAGAAAAAGCGATTTCGGCAATAAAATTTAAAACGCGTGTAAAACATAAACCAAACGATGAAATTGGTTATTTCTTCATGTATAATGATCAACTCGATACTCCCTAGCCCCCAACAGCCTTTTTTTTCCACAACACTTTAACCAGAGTGACGGGAGAGCGGCATTTCAGAAAACGTGCTTATCTCGGCGAGAAAAAGCGATTTCGGCAATAAAATTTAAAACGCGTGTAAAACATAAACCAAACGATGAAATTGGTTATTTCTTCATGTATAATGATCAACTCGATACTCCCTAGCCCCCAACAGCCTTTTTTTTCATAACACTTTAACCAGAGTGACGGGAAAGCGGCATTTCAGAAAACGTGCTTATCTCGGCGAGAAAAAGCGATTTCGGCAATAAAATTTAAAACGCGTGTAAAACATAAACCAAACGATGAAATTGGTTATTTCTTCATGTATAATGATCAACTCGATACTCCCTAGCCCCCAACAGCCTTTTTTTTCATAACACTTTAACCAGAGTGACGGGAGAGCGGCATTTCAGAAAACGTGCTTATCTCGGCGAGAAAAAGCGATTTCGGCAATAAAATTTAAAACGCGTGTAAAACATAAACCAAACGATGAAATTGGTTATTTCTTCATGTATAATGATCAACTCGATACTCCCTAGCCCCCAACAGCCTTTTTTTTCATAATACTTTAACCAGAGTGACGGGAGACCGGCATT
Source organism: Syngnathus leptorhynchus (assembly GCF_054491065.1). Classification (NCBI taxonomy): domain Eukaryota; kingdom Metazoa; phylum Chordata; class Actinopteri; order Syngnathiformes; family Syngnathidae; genus Syngnathus; species Syngnathus leptorhynchus. The sequence continues at coordinate 46,521 of NW_028232141.1, read as the reverse complement.
TCAGAAAACGTGCTTATCTCGGCGAGAAAAAGCGATTTCGGCAATAAAATTTAAAACGCGTGTAAAACATAAACCAAACGATAAAAATTGGTTATTTCTTCATGTATAATGATCAACTCGATACTCCCTAGCCCCCAACAGCCTTTTTTTTCATAACACTTTAGCCAGAGTGACGGGAGAGCGGCATTTCAGAAAACGTGCTTATCTCGGCGAGAAAAAGCGATTTCAGCAATAAAATTTAAAACGCGTGTAAAACATAAACCAAACGATGAAATTGGTTATTTCTTCATGTATAATGATCAACTCGATACTCCCTAGCCCCCAACAGCCTTTTTTTTCATAACACTTTAACCAGAGTGACGGGAGAGCGGCATTTCAGAAAACGTGCTTATCTCGGCGAGAAAAAGCGATTTCGGCAATAAAATTTAAAACGCGTGTAAAACATAAACCAAACGATGAAATTGGTTATTTCTTCATGTATAATGATCAACTCGATACTCCCTAGCCCCCAACAGCCTTTTTTTTCATAACACTTTAACCAGAGTGACGGGAGAGCGGCATTTCAGAAAACGTGCTTATCTCGGCGAGAAAAAGCGATTTCGGCAATAAAATTTAAAACGCGTGTAAAACATAAACCAAACGATGAAATTGGTTATTTCTTCATGTATAATGATCAACTCGATACTCCCTAGCCCCCAACAGCCTTTTTTTTCATAATACTTTAACCAGAGTGACGGGAGACCGGCATTTCAGAAAACGTGCTTATCTCGGCGAGAAAAAGCGATTTCGGCAATAAAATTTAAAACGCGTGTAAAACATAAACCAAACGATAAAAATTGGTTATTTCTTCATGTATAATGATCAACTCGATACTCCCTAGCCCCCAACAGCCTTTTTTTTCATAACACTTTAGCCAGAGTGACGGGAGAGCGGCATTTCAGAAAACGTGCTTATCTCGGCGAGAAAAAGCGATTTCAGCAATAAAATTTAAAACGCGTGTAAAACATAAACCAAACGATGAAATTGGTTATTTCTTCATGTATAATGATCAACTCGATACTCCCTAGCCCCCAACAGCCTTTTTTTTCATAACACTTTAACCAGAGTGACGGGAGAGCGGCATTTCAGAAAACGTGCTTATCTCGGCGAGAAAAAGCGATTTCGGCAATAAAATTTAAAACGCGTGTAAAACATAAACCAAACGATGAAATTGGTTATTTCTTCATGTATAATGATCAACTCGATACTCCCTAGCCCCCAACAGCCTTTTTTTTCATAACACTTTAACCAGAGTGACGGGAGAGCGGCATTTCAGAAAACGTGCTTATCTCGGCGAGAAAAAGCGATTTCGGCAATAAAATTTAAAACGCGTGTAAAACATAAACCAAACGATGAAATTGGTTATTTCTTCATGTATAATGATCAACTCGATACTCCCTAGCCCCCAACAGCCTTTTTTTTCAAAAAACTTTAACCGGAGTGACGGGAGAGCGGCATTTCAGAAAACGTGCTTATCTCGGCGAGAAAAAGTGATTTTGGCAATAAAATTTAAAACGCGTGTAAAACATAAACCAAACGATGAAATTGGTTATTTCTTCATGTATAATGATCAACTCGATACTCCCTAGCCCCCAACAGCCTTTTTTTTCATAACACTTTAACCAGAGTGACGGGAAAGCGGCATTTCAGAAAACGTGCTTATCTCGGCGAGAAAAAGCGATTTCGGCAATAAAATTTAAAACGCGTGTAAAACATAAACCAAACGATGAAATTGGTTATTTCTTCATGTATAATGATCAACTCGATACTCCCTAGCCCCCAACAGCCTTTTTTTTCATAACACTTTAACCAGAGTGACGGGAGAGCGGCATTTCAGAAAACGTGCTTATCTCGGCGAGAAAAAGCGATTTCGGCAATAAAATTTAAAACGCGTGTAAAACATAAACCAAACGATGAAATTGGTTATTTCTTCATGTATAATGATCAACTCGATACTCCCTAGCCCCCAACAGCCTTTTTTTTCATAATACTTTAAACAGAGTGACGGGAGACCGGCATTTCAGAAAACGTGCTTATCTCGGCGAGAAAAAGCGATTTCGGCAATAAAATTTAAAACGCGTGTAAAACATAAACCAAACGATAAAAATTGGTTATTTCTTCATGTATAATGATCAACTCGATACTCCCTAGCCCCCAACAGCCTTTTTTTTCATAACACTTTAGCCAGAGTGACGGGAGAGCGGCATTTCAGAAAACGTGCTTATCTCGGCGAGAAAAAGCGATTTCAGCAATAAAATTTAAAACGCGTGTAAAACATAAACCAAACGATGAAATTGGTTATTTCTTCATGTATAATGATCAACTCGATACTCCCTAGCCCCCAACAGCCTTTTTTTTCATAACACTTTAACCAGAGTGACGGGAGAGCGGCATTTCAGAAAACGTGCTTATCTCGGCGAGAAAAAGCGATTTCGGCAATAAAATTTAAAACGCGTGTAAAACATAAACCAAACGATGAAATTGGTTATTTCTTCATGTATAATGATCAACTCGATACTCCCTAGCCCCCAACAGCCTTTTTTTTCATAACACTTTAACCAGAGTGACGGGAGAGCGGCATTTCAGAAAACGTGCTTATCTCGGCGAGAAAAAGCGATTTCGGCAATAAAATTTAAAACGCGTGTAAAACATAAACCAAACGATGAAATTGGTTATTTCTTCATGTATAATGATCAACTCGATACTCCCTAGCCCCCAACAGCCTTTTTTTTCATAACACTTTAACCAGAGTGACGGGAGAGCGGCATTTCAGAAAACGTGCTTATCTCGGCGAGAAAAAGCGATTTCGGCAATAAAATTTAAAACGCGTGTAAAACATAAACCAAACGATGAAATTGGTTATTTCTTCATGTATAATGATCAACTCGATACTCCCTAGCCCCCAACAGCCTTTTTTTTCACAACACTTTAACCAGAGTGACGGGAGAGCGGCATTTCAGAAAACGTGCTTATCTCGGCGAGAAAAAGCGATTTCGGCAATAAAATTTAAAACGCGTGTAAAACATAAACCAAACGATGAAATTGGTTATTTCTTCATGTATAATGATCAACTCGATACTCCCTAGCCCCCAACAGCCTTTTTTTTCATAACACTTTAACCAGAGTGACGGGAAAGCGGCATTTCAGAAAACGTGCTTATCTCGGCGAGAAAAAGCGATTTCGGCAATAAAATTTAAAACGCGTGTAAAACATAAACCAAACGATGAAATTGGTTATTTCTTCATGTATAATGATCAACTCGATACTCCCTAGCCCCCAACAGCCTTTTTTTTCATAACACTTTAACCAGAGTGACGGGAGAGCGGCATTTCAGAAAACGTGCTTTTCTCGGCGAGAAATAGCGATTTCGGCAATAAAATTTAAAACGCGTGTAAAACATAAACCAAACGATGAAATTGGTTATTTCTTCATGTATAATGATCAACTCGATACTCCCTAGCCCCCAACAGCCTTTTTTTTCATAATACTTTAACCAGAGTGACGGGAGACCGGCATTTCAGAAAACGTGCTTATCTCGGCGAGAAAAAGCGATTTCGGCAATAAAATTTAAAACGCGTGTAAAACATAAACCAAACGATAAAAATTGGTTATTTCTTCATGTATAATGATCAACTTGATACTCCCTAGCCCCCAACAGCCTTTTTTTTCATAACACTTTAACCAGAGTGACGGGAGAGCGGCATTTCAGAAAACGTGCTTATCTCGGCGAGAAAAAGCGATTTCGGCAATAAAATTTAAAACGCGTGTAAAACATAAACCAAACGATGAAATTGGTTATTTCTTCATGTATAATGATCAACTCGATACTCCCTAGCCCCCAACAGCCTTTTTTTTCATAACACTTTAACCAGAGTGACGGGAGAGCAGCATTTCAGAAAACGTGCTTATCTCGGCGAGAAAAAGCGATTTCGGCAATAAAATTTAAAACGCGTGTAAAACATAAACCAAACGATGAAATTGGTTATTTCTTCATGTATAATGATCAACTCGATACTCCCTAGCCCCCAACAGCCTTTTTTTTCATAACACTTTAACCAGAGTGACGGGAGAGCGGCATTTCAGAAAACGTGCTTATCTCGGCGAGAAAAAGCGATTTCGGCAATAAAATTTAAAACGCGTGTAAAACATAAACCAAACGATGAAATGGGTTATTTCTTCATGTATAATGATCAACTCGATACTCCCTAGCCCCCAACAGCCTTTTTTTTCATAACACTTTAACCAGAGTGACGGGAGAGCGGCATTTCAGAAAACGTGCTTATCTCGGCGAGAAAAAGCGATTTCGGCAATAAAATTTAAAACGCGTGTAAAACATAAACCAAACGATGAAATTGGTTATTTCTTCATGTATAATGATCAACTCGATACTCCCTAGCCCCCAACAGCCTTTTTTTTCATAACACTTTAACCAGAGTGACGGGAGAGCGGCATTTCAGAAAACGTGCTTATCTCGGCGAGAAAAAGCGATTTCGGCAATAAAATTTAAAACGCGTGTAAAACATAAACCAAACGATGAAATTGGTTATTTCTTCATGTATAATGATCAACTCGATACTCCCTAGCCCCCAACAGCCTTTTTTTTCATAACACTTTAACCAGAGTGACGGGAGAGCGGCATTTCAGAAAACGTGCTTATCTCGGCGAGAAAAAGCGATTTCGGCAATAAAATTTAAAACGCGTGTAAAACATAAACCAAACGATGAAATTGGTTATTTCTTCATGTATAATGATCAACTCGATACTCCCTAGCCCCCAACAGCCTTTTTTTTCATAACACTTTAACCAGAGTGACGGGAGAGCGGCATTTCAGAAAACGTGCTTATCTCGGCGAGAAAAAGCGATTTCGGCAATAAAATTTAAAACGCGTGTAAAACATAAACCAAACGATGAAATTGGTTATTTCTTCATGTATAATGATCAACTCGATACTCCCTAGCCCCCAACAGCCTTTTTTTTCATAACACTTTAACCAGAGTGACGGGAGAGCGGCATTTCAGAAAACGTGCTTATCTCGGCGAGAAAAAGCGATTTCGGCAATAAAATTTAAAACGCGTGTAAAACATAAACCAAACGATGAAATTGGTTATTTCTTCATGTATAATGATCAACTCGATACTCCCTAGCCCCCAACAGCCTTTTTTTTCATAACACTTTAACCAGAGTGACGGGAGAGCGGCATTTCAGAAAACGTGCTTATCTCGGCGAGAAAAAGCGATTTCGGCAATAAAATTTAAAACGCGTGTAAAACATAAACCAAACGATGAAATTGGTTATTTCTTCATGTATAATGATCAACTCGATACTCCCTAGCCCCCAACAGCCTTTTTTTTCATAACACTTTAACCAGAGTGACGGGAGAGCGGCATTTCAGAAAACGTGCTTATCTCGGCGAGAAAAAGCGATTTCGGCAATAAAATTTAAAACGCGTGTAAAACATAAACCAAACGATGAAATTGGTTATTTCTTCATGTATAATGATCAACTCGATACTCCCTAGCCCACAACAGCCTTTTTTTTCATAACACTTTAACCAGAGTGACGGGAGAGCGGCATTTCAGAAAACGTGCTTATCTCGGCGAGAAAAAGCGATTTCGGCAATAAAATTTAAAACGCGTGTAAAACATAAACCAAACGATGAAATTGGTTATTTCTTCATGTATAATGATCAACTCGATACTCCCTAGCCCCCAACAGCCTTTTTTTTCATAACACTTTAACCAGAGTGACGGGAGAGCGGCATTTCAGAAAACGTGCTTATCTCGGCGAGAAAAAGCGATTTCGGCAATAAAATTTAAAACGCGTGTAAAACATAAACCAAACGATGAAATTGGTTATTTCTTCATGTATAATGATCAACTCGATACTCCCTAGCCCCCAACAGCCTTTTTTTTCATAACACTTTAACCAGAGTGACGGGAGAGCGGCATTTCAGAAAACGTGCTTATCTCGGCGAGAAAAAGCGATTTCGGCAATAAAATTTAAAACGCGTGTAAAACATAAACCAAACGATGAAATTGGTTATTTCTTCATGTATAATGATCAACTCGATATTCCCTAGCCCCCAACAGCCTTTTTTTTCATAACACTTTAACCAGAGTGACGGGAGAGCGGCATTTCAGAAAACGTGCTTATCTCGGCGAGAAAAAGCGATTTCGGCAATAAAATTTAAAACGCGTGTAAAACATAAACCAAACGATGAAATTGGTTATTTCTTCATGTATAATGATCAACTCGATACTCCCTAGCCCCCAACAGCCTTTTTTTTCATAATACTTTAACCAGAGTGACGGGAGAGCGGCATTTCAGAAAACGTGCTTATCTCGGCGAGAAAAAGCGATTTCGGCAATAAAATTTAAAACGCGTGTAAAACATAAACCAAACGATAAAAATTGGTTATTTCTTCATGTATAATGATCAACTCGATACTCCCTAGCCCCCAACAGCCTTTTTTTTCATAACACTTTAGCCAGAGTGACGGGAGAGCGGCATTTCAGAAAACGTGCTTATCTCGGCGAGAAAAAGCGATTTCAGCAATAAAATTTAAAACGCGTGTAAAACATAAACCAAACGATGAAATTGGTTATTTCTTCATGTATAATGATCAACTCGATACTCCCTAGCCCCCAACAGCCTTTTTTTTCATAACACTTTAACCAGAGTGACGGGAGAGCGGCATTTCAGAAAACGTGCTTATCTCGGCGAGAAAAAGCGATTTCGGCAATAAAATTTAAAACGCGTGTAAAACATAAACCAAACGATGAAATTGGTTATTTCTTCATGTATAATGATCAACTCGATACTCCCTAGCCCCCAACAGCCTTTTTTTTCATAACACTTTAACCAGAGTGACGGGAGAGCGGCATTTCAGAAAACGTGCTTATCTCGGCGAGAAAAAGCGATTTCGGCAATAAAATTTAAAACGCGTGTAAAACATAAACCAAACGATGAAATTGGTTATTTCTTCATGTATAATGATCAACTCGATACTCCCTAGCCCCCAACAGCCTTTTTTTTCATAACACTTTAACCAGAGTGACGGGAGAGCGGCATTTCAGAAAACGTGCTTATCTCGGCGAGAAAAAGCGATTTCGGCAATAAAATTTAAAACGCGTGTAAAACATAAACCAAACGATGAAATTGGTTATTTCTTCATGTATAATGATCAACTCGATACTCCCTAGCCCCCAACAGCCTTTTTTTTCACAACACTTTAACCAGAGTGACGGGAGAGCGGCATTTCAGAAAACGTGCTTATCTCGGCGAGAAAAAGCGATTTCGGCAATAAAATTTAAAACGCGTGTAAAACATAAACCAAACGATGAAATTGGTTATTTCTTCATGTATAATGATCAACTCGATACTCCCTAGCCCCCAACAGCCTTTTTTTTCATAACACTTTAACCAGAGTGACGGGAAAGCGGCATTTCAGAAAACGTGCTTATCTCGGCGAGAAAAAGCGATTTCGGCAATAAAATTTAAAACGCGTGTAAAACATAAACCAAACGATGAAATTGGTTATTTCTTCATGTATAATGATCAACTCGATACTCCCTAGCCCCCAACAGCCTTTTTTTTCATAACACTTTAACCAGAGTGACGGGAGAGCGGCATTTCAGAAAACGTGCTTATCTCGGCGAGAAAAAGCGATTTCGGCAATAAAATTTAAAACGCGTGTAAAACATAAACCAAACGATGAAATTGGTTATTTCTTCATGTATAATGATCAACTCGATACTCCCTAGCCCCCAACAGCCTTTTTTTTCATAATACTTTAACCAGAGTGACGGGAGACCGGCATTTCAGAAAACGTGCTTATCTCGGCGAGAAAAAGCGATTTCGGCAATAAAATTTAAAACGCGTGTAAAACATAAACCAAACGATAAAAATTGGTTATTTCTTCATGTATAATGATCAACTCGATACTCCCTAGCCCCCAACAGCCTTTTTTTTCATAACACTTTAGCCAGAGTGACGGGAGAGCGGCATTTCAGAAAACGTGCTTATCTCGGCGAGAAAAAGCGATTTCAGCAATAAAATTTAAAACGCGTGTAAAACATAAACCAAACGATGAAATTGGTTATTTCTTCATGTATAATGATCAACTCGATACTCCCTAGCCCCCAACAGCCTTTTTTTTCATAACACTTTAACCAGAGTGACGGGAGAGCGGCATTTCAGAAAACGTGCTTATCTCGGCGAGAAAAAGCGATTTCGGCAATAAAATTTAAAACGCGTGTAAAACATAAACCAAACGATGAAATTGGTTATTTCTTCATGTATAATGATCAACTCGATACTCCCTAGCCCCCAACAGCCTTTTTTTTCATAACACTTTAACCAGAGTGACGGGAGAGCGGCATTTCAGAAAACGTGCTTATCTCGGCGAGAAAAAGCGATTTTGGCAATAAAATTTAAAACGCGTGTAAAACATAAACCAAACGATGAAATTGGTTATTTCTTCATGTATAATGATCAACTCGATACTCCCTAGCCCCCAACAGCCTTTTTTTTCATAACACTTTAACCAGAGTGACGGGAGAGCGGCATTTCAGAAAACGTGCTTATCTCGGCGAGAAAAAGCGATTTCGGCAATAAAATTTAAAACGCGTGTAAAACATAAACCAAACGATGAAATTGGTTATTTCTTCATGTATAATGATCAACTCGATACTCCCTAGCCCCCAACAGCCTTTTTTTTCATAACACTTTAACCAGAGTGACGGGAGAGCGGCATTTCAGAAAACGTGCTTATCTCGGCGAGAAAAAGCGATTTCGGCAATAAAATTTAAAACGCGTGTAAAACATAAACCAAACGATGAAATTGGTTATTTCTTCATGTATAATGATCAACTCGATACTCCCTAGCCCCCAACAGCCTTTTTTTTCATAACACTTTAACCAGAGTGACGGGAGAGCGGCATTTCAGAAAACGTTCTTATCTCGGCGAGAACAAGCGATTTCGGCAATAAAATTTAAAACGCGTGTAAAACATAAACCAAACGATGAAATTGGTTATTTCTTCATGTATAATGATCAACTCGATACTCCCTAGCCCCCAACAGCCTTTTTTTTCATAACACTTTAACCAGAGTGACGGGAGAGCGGCATTTCAGAAAACGTGCTTATCTCGGCGAGAAAAAGCGATTTCGGCAATAAAATTTAAAACGCGTGTAAAACATAAACCAAACGATGAAATTGGTTATTTCTTCATGTATAATGATCAACTCGATACTCCCTAGCCCCCAACAGCCTTTTTTTTCATAACACTTTAACCAGAGTGACGGGAGAGCGGCATTTCAGAAAACGTGCTTATCTCGGCGAGAAAAAGCGATTTCGGCAATAAAATTTAAAACGCGTGTAAAACATAAACCAAACGATGAAATTGGTTATTTCTTCATGTATAATGATCAACTCGATACTCCCTAGCCCCCAACAGCCTTTTTTTTCATAACACTTTAACCAGAGTGACGGGAGAGCGGCATTTCAGAAAACGTGCTTATCTCGGCGAGAAAAAGCGATTTCGGCAATAAAATTTAAAACGCGTGTAAAACATAAACCAAACGATGAAATTGGTTATTTCTTCATGTATAATGATCAACTCGATACTCCCTAGCCCCCAACAGCCTTTTTTTTATAACACTTTAACCAGAGTGACGGGAGAGCGGCATTTCAGAAAACGTGCTTATCTCGGCGAGAAAAAGCGATTTCGGCAATAAAATTTAAAACGCGTGTAAAACATAAACCAAACGATGAAATTGGTTATTTCTTCATGTATAATGATCAACTCGATACTCCCTAGCCCCCAACAGCCTTTTTTTTCATAACACTTTAACCAGAGTGACGGGAGAGCGGCATTTCAGAAAACGTGCTTATCTCGGCGAGAAAAAGCGATTTCGGCAATAAAATTTAAAACGCGTGTAAAACATAAACCAAACGATGAAATTGGTTATTTCTTCATGTATAATGATCAACTCGATACTCCCTAGCCCCCAACAGCCTTTTTTTTCATAACACTTTAACCAGAGTGACGGGAGAGCGGCATTTCAGAAAACGTGCTTATCTCGGCGAGAAAAAGCGATTTCGGCAATAAAATTTAAAACGCGTGTAAAACATAAACCAAACGATGAAATTGGTTATTTCTTCATGTATAATGATCAACTCGATACTCCCTAGCCCCCAACAGCCTTTTTTTTCAAAAAACTTTAACCGGAGTGACGGGAGAGCGGCATTTCAGAAAACGTGCTTATCTCGGCGAGAAAAAGCGATTTTGGCAATAAAATTTAAAACGCGTGTAAAACATAAACCAAACGATGAAATTGGTTATTTCTTCATGTAAAATGATCAACTCGATACTCCCTAGCCCCCAACAGCCTTTTTTTTCATAACACTTTAACCAGAGTGACGGGAGAGCGGCATTTCAGAAAACGTGCTTATCTCGGCGAGAAAAAGCGATTTTGGCAATAAAATTTAAAACGTGTAAAACATAAACCAAACGATGAAATTGGTTATTTCTTCATGTATAATGATCAACTCGATACTCCCTAGCCCCCAACGGCCTTTTTTTTCATAACACTTTAACCAGAGTGACGGGAGAGCGGCATTTCAGAAAACGTGCTTATCTCGGCGAGAAAAAGCGATTTCGGCAATAAATTTTAAAACGCGTGTAAAACATAAACCAAACGATGAAATTGGTTATTTCTTCATGTATAATGATCAACTCGATACTCCCTAGCCCCCAACAGCCTTTTTTTTCATAACACTTTAACCAGAGTGACGGGAGAGCGGCATTTCAGAAAACGTGCTTATCTCGGCGAGAAAAAGCGATTTCGGCAATAAAATTTAAAACGCGTGTAAAACATAAACCAAACGATGAAATTGGTTATTTCTTCATGTATAATGATCAACTCGATACTCCCTAGCCCCCAACAGCCTTTTTTTTCATAACACTTTAACCAGAGTGACGGGAGAGCGGCATTTCAGAAAACGTGCTTATCTCGGCGAGAAAAAGCGATTTCGGCAATAAAATTTAAAACGCGTGTAAAACATAAACCAAACGATGAAATTGGTTATTTCTTCATGTATAATGATCAACTCGATACTCCCTAGCCCCCAACAGCCTTTTTTTTCATAACACTTTAACCAGAGTGACGGGAGAGCGGCATTTCAGAAAACGTGCTTATCTCGGCGAGAAAAAGCGATTTCGGCAATAAAATTTAAAACGCGTGTAAAACATAAACCAAACGATGAAATTGGTTATTTCTTCATATATAATGATCAACTCGATACTCCCTAGCCCCCAACAGCCTTTTTTTTCATAACACTTTAACCAGAGTGACGGGAGAGCGGCATTTCAGAAAACGTGCTTATCTCGGCGAGAAAAAGCGATTTCGGCAATAAAATTTAAAACGCGTGTAAAACATAAACCAAACGATGAAATTGGTTATTTCTTCATGTATAATGATCAACTCGATACTCCCTAGCCCCCAACAGCCTTTTTTTTCACAACACTTTAACCAGAGTGACGGGAGAGCGGCATTTCAGAAAACGTGCTTATCTCGGCGAGAAAAAGCGATTTCGGCAATAAAATTTAAAACGCGTGTAAAACATAAACCAAACGATGAAATTGGTTATTTCTTCATGTATAATGATCAACTCGATACTCCCTAGCCCCCAACAGCCTTTTTTTTCATAACACTTTAACCAGAGTGACGGGAGAGCGGCATTTCAGAAAACGTGCTTATCTCGGCGAGAAAAAGCGATTTCGGCAATAAAATTTAAAACGCGTGTAAAACATAAACCAAACGATGAAATTGGTTATTTCTTCATGTATAATGATCAACTCGATACTCCCTAGCCCCCAACAGCCTTTTTTTTCATAACACTTTAACCAGAGTGACGGGAGAGCGGCATTTCAGAAAACGTGCTTATCTCGGCGAGAAAAAGCGATTTCGGCAATAAAATTTAAAACGCGTGTAAAACATAAACCAAACGATGAAATTGGTTATTTCTTCATGTATAATGATCAACTCGATACTCCCTAGCCCCCAACAGCCTTTTTTTTCCATAACACTTTAACCAGAGTGACGGGAGAGCGGCATTTCAGAAAACGTGCTTATCTCGGCGAGAAAAAGCGATTTCGGCAATAAAATTTAAAACGCGTGTAAAACATAAACCAAACGATGAAATTGGTTATTTCTTCATGTATAATGATCAACTCGATACTCCCTAGCCCCCAACAGCCTTTTTTTCATAACACTTTAACCAGAGTGACGGGAGAGCGGCATTTCAGAAAACGTGCTTATCTCGGCGAGAAAAAGCGATTTCGGCAATAAAATTTAAAACGCGTGTAAAACATAAACCAAACGATGAAATTGGTTATTTCTTCATGTATAATGATCAACTCGATACTCCCTAGCCCCCAACAGCCTTTTTTTTCATAACACTTTAACCAGAGTGACGGGAGAGCGGCATTTCAGAAAACGTGCTTATCTCGGCGAGAAAAAGCGATTTCGGCAATAAAATTTAAAACGCGTGTAAAACATAAACCAAACGATGAAATTGGTTATTTCTTCATGTATAATGATCAACTCAATACTCCCTAGCCCCCAACAGTCTTTTTTTTCATAACACTTTAACCAGAGTGACGGGAGAGCGGCATTTCAGAAAACGTGCTTATCTCGGCGAGAAAAAGCGATTTCGGCAATAAAATTTAAAACGCGTGTAAAACATAAACCAAACGATGAAATTGGTTATTTCTTCATGTATAATGATCAACTCGATACTCCCTAGCCCCCAACAGCCTTTTTTTTCACAACACTTTAACCAGAGTGACGGGAGAGCGGCATTTCAGAAAACGTGCTTATCTCGGCGAGAAAAAGCGATTTCGGCAATAAAATTTAAAACGCGTGTAAAACATAAACCAAACGATGAAATTGGTTATTTCTTCATGTATAATGATCAACTCGATACTCCCTAGCCCCCAACAGCCTTTTTTTTCATAACACTTTAACCAGAGTGACGGGAGAGCGGCATTTCAGAAAACGTGCTTATCTCGGCGAGAAAAAGCGATTTCGGCAATAAAATTTAAAACGCGTGTAAAACATAAACCAAACGATGAAATTGGTTATTTCTTCATGTATAATGATCAACTCGATACTCCCTAGCCCCCAACAGCCTTTTTTTCCATAACACTTTAACCAGAGTGACGGGAGAGCGGCATTTCAGAAAACGTGCTTATCTCGGCGAGAAAAAGCGATTTCGGCAATAAAATTTAAAACGCGTGTAAAACATAAACCAAACGATGAAATTGGTTATTTCTTCATGTATAATGATCAACTCGATACTCCCTAGCCCCCAACAGCCTTTTTTTCATAACACTTTAACCAGAGTGACGGGAGAGCGGCATTTCAGAAAACGTGCTTATCTCGGCGAGAAAAAGTGATTTCGGCAATAAAATTTAAAACGCGTGTAAAACATAAACCAAACGATGAAATTGGTTATTTCTTCATGTATAATGATCAACTCGATACTCCCTAGCCCCCAACAGCCTTTTTTTTCATAATACTTTAACCAGAGTGACGGGAGACCGGCATTTCAGAAAACGTGCTTATCTCGGCGAGAAAAAGCGATTTCGGCAATAAAATTTAAAACGCGTGTAAAACATAAACCAAACGATGAAATTGGTTATTTCTTCATGTATAATGATCAACTCGATACTCCCTAGCCCCCAACAGCCTTTTTTTTCATAACACTTTAGCCAGAGTGACGGGAGAGCGGCATTTCAGAAAACGTGCTTATCTCGGCGAGAAAAAGCGATTTCAGCAATAAAATTTAAAACGCGTGTAAAACATAAACCAAACGATGAAATTGGTTATTTCTTCATGTATAATGATCAACTCGATACTCCCTAGCCCCCAACAGCCTTTTTTTTCATAACACTTTAACCAGAGTGACGGGAGAGCGGTATTTCAGAAAACGTGCTTATCTCGGCGAGAAAAAGCGATTTCGGCAATAAAATTTAAAACGCGTGTAAAACATAAACCAAACGATGAAATTGGTTATTTCTTCATGTATAATGATCAACTCGATACTCCCTAGCCCCCAACAGCCTTTTTTTTCATAACACTTTAACCAGAGTGACGGGAGAGCGGCATTTCAGAAAACGTGCTTATCTCGGCGAGAAAAAGCGATTTCGGCAATAAAATTTAAAACGCGTGTAAAACATAAACCAAACGATGAAATTGGTTATTTCTTCATGTATAATGATCAACTCGATACTCCCTAGCCCCCAACAGCCTTTTTTTTCATAACACTTTAACCAGAGTGACGGGAGAGCGGCATTTCAGAAAACGTGCTTATCTCGGCGAGAAAAAGCGATTTCGGCAATAAAATTTAAAACGCGTGTAAAACATAAACCAAACGATGAAATTGGTTATTTCTTCATGTATAATGATCAACTCGATACTCCCTAGCCCCCAACAGCCTTTTTTTTCATAACACTTTAACCAGAGTGACGGGAGAGCGGCATTTCAGAAAACGTGCTTATCTCGGCGAGAAAAAGCGATTTCGGCAATAAAATTTAAAACGCGTGTAAAACATAAACCAAACGATGAAATGGGTTATTTCTTCATGTATAATGATCAACTCGATACTCCCTAGCCCCCAACAGCCTTTTTTTTCATAACACTTTAACCAGAGTGACGGGAGAGCGGCATTTCAGAAAACATGCTTATCTCGGCGAGAAAAAGCGATTTCGGCAATAAAATTTAAAACGCGTGTAAAACATAAACCAAACGATGAAATTGGTTATTTCTTCATGTATAATGATCAACTCGATACTCCCTAGCCCCCAACAGCCTTTTTTTTCATAACACTTTAACCAGAGTGACGGGAGAGCGGCATTTCAGAAAACGTGCTTATCTCGGCGAGAAAAAGCGATTTCGGCAATAAAATTTAAAACGCGTGTAAAACATAAACCAAACGATGAAATTGGTTATTTCTTCATGTATAATGATCAACTCGATACTCCCTAGCCCCCAACAGCCTTTTTTTTCATAACACTTTAACCAGAGTGACGGGAGAGCGGCATTTCAGAAAACGTGCTTATCTCGGCGAGAAAAAGCGATTTCGGCAATAAAATTTAAAACGCGTGTAAAACATAAACCAAACGATGAAATTGGTTATTTCTTCATGTATAATGATCAACTCGATACTCCCTAGCCCCCAACAGCCTTTTTTTTCATAACACTTTAACCACAGTGACGGGAGAGCGGCATTTCAGAAAACGTGCTTATCTCGGCGAAAAAAAGCGATTTCGGCAATAAAATTTAAAACGCGTGTAAAACATAAACCAAACGATGAAATTGGTTATTTCTTTATGTATAATGATCAACTCGATACTCCCTAGCCCCCAACAGCCTTTTTTTCATAACACTTTAACCAGAGTGACGGGAGAGCGGCATTTCAGAAAACGTGCTTATCTCGGCGAGAAAAAGCGATTTCGGCAATAAAATTTAAAACGCGTGTAAAACATAAACCAAACGATGAAATTGGTTATTTCTTCATGTATAATGATCAACTCGATACTCCCTAGCCCCCAACAGCCTTTTTTTTCATAACACTTTAACCAGAGTGACGGGAGAGCGGCATTTCAGAAAACGTGCTTATCTCGGCGAGAAAAAGCGATTTCGGCAATAAAATTTAAAACGCGTGTAAAACATAAACCAAACGATGAAATTGGTTATTTCTTCATGTATAATGATCAACTCAATACTCCCTAGCCCCCAACAGTCTTTTTTTTCATAACACTTTAACCAGAGTGACGGGAGAGCGGCATTTCAGAAAACGTGCTTATCTCGGCGAGAAAAAGCGATTTCGGCAATAAAATTTAAAACGCGTGTAAAACATAAACCAAACGATGAAATTGGTTATTTCTTCATGTATAATGATCAACTCGATACTCCCTAGCCCCCAACAGCCTTTTTTTTCACAACACTTTAACCAGAGTGACGGGAGAGCGGCATTTCAGAAAACGTGCTTATCTCGGCGAGAAAAAGCGATTTCGGCAATAAAATTTAAAACGCGTGTAAAACATAAACCAAACGATGAAATTGGTTATTTCTTCATGTATAATGATCAACTCGATACTCCCTAGCCCCCAACAGCCTTTTTTTTCATAACACTTTAACCAGAGTGACGGGAGAGCGGCATTTCAGAAAACGTGCTTATCTCGGCGAGAAAAAGCGATTTCGGCAATAAAATTTAAAACGCGTGTAAAACATAAACCAAACGATGAAATTGGTTATTTCTTCATGTATAATGATCAACTCGATACTCCCTAGCCCCCAACAGCCTTTTTTTCCATAACACTTTAACCAGAGTGACGGGAGAGCGGCATTTCAGAAAACGTGCTTATCTCGGCGAGAAAAAGCGATTTCGGCAATAAAATTTAAAACGCGTGTAAAACATAAACCAAACGATGAAATTGGTTATTTCTTCATGTATAATGATCAACTCGATACTCCCTAGCCCCCAACAGCCTTTTTTTCATAACACTTTAACCAGAGTGACGGGAGAGCGGCATTTCAGAAAACGTGCTTATCTCGGCGAGAAAAAGCGATTTCGGCAATAAAATTTAAAACGCGTGTAAAACATAAACCAAACGATGAAATTGGTTATTTCTTCATGTATAATGATCAACTCGATACTCCCTAGCCCCCAACAGCCTTTTTTTTCATAACACTTTAACCAGAGTGACGGGAAAGCGGCATTTCAGAAAACGTGCTTATCTCGGCGAGAAAAAGCGATTTCGGCAATAAAATTTAAAACGCGTGTAAAACATAAACCAAACGATGAAATTGGTTATTTCTTCATGTATAATGATCAACTCGATACTCCCTAGCCCCCAACAGCCTTTTTTTTCATAACACTTTAACCAGAGTGACGGGAGAGCGGCATTTCAGAAAACGTGCTTTTCTCGGCGAGAAATAGCGATTTCGGCAATAAAATTTAAAACGCGTGTAAAACATAAACCAAACGATGAAATTGGTTATTTCTTCATGTATAATGATCAACTCGATACTCCCTAGCCCCCAACAGCCTTTTTTTTCATAATACTTTAACCAGAGTGACGGGAGACCGGCATTTCAGAAAACGTGCTTATCTCGGCGAGAAAAAGCGATTTCGGCAATAAAATTTAAAACGCGTGTAAAACATAAACCAAACGATAAAAATTGGTTATTTCTTCATGTATAATGATCAACTCGATACTCCCTAGCCCCCAACAGCCTTTTTTTTCATAACACTTTAGCCAGAGTGACGGGAGAGCGGCATTTCAGAAAACGTGCTTATCTCGGCGAGAAAAAGCGATTTCAGCAATAAAATTTAAAACGCGTGTAAAACATAAACCAAACGATGAAATTGGTTATTTCTTCATGTATAATGATCAACTCGATACTCCCTAGCCCCCAACAGCCTTTTTTTTCATAACACTTTAACCAGAGTGACGGGAGAGCGGCATTTCAGAAAACGTGCTTATCTCGGCGAGAAAAAGCGATTTCGGCAATAAAATTTAAAACGCGTGTAAAACATAAACCAAACGATGAAATGGGTTATTTCTTCATGTATAATGATCAACTCGATACTCCCTAGCCCCCAACAGCCTTTTTTTTCATAACACTTTAACCAGAGTGACGGGAGAGCGGCATTTCAGAAAACGTGCTTATCTCGGCGAGAAAAAGCGATTTCGGCAATAAAATTTAAAACGCGTGTAAAACATAAACCAAACGATGAAATTGGTTATTTCTTCATGTATAATGATCAACTCGATACTCCCTAGCCCCCAACAGCCTTTTTTTTCATAACACTTTAACCAGAGTGACGGGAGAGCGGCATTTCAGAAAACGTGCTTATCTCGGCGAGAAAAAGCGATTTCGGCAATAAAATTTAAAACGCGTGTAAAACATAAACCAAACGATGAAATTGGTTATTTCTTCATGTATAATGATCAACTCGATACTCCCTAGCCCACAACAGCCTTTTTTTTCATAACACTTTAACCAGAGTGACGGGAGAGCGGCATTTCAGAAAACGTGCTTATCTCGGCGAGAAAAAGCGATTTCGGCAATAAAATTTAAAACGCGTGTAAAACATAAACCAAACGATGAAATTGGTTATTTCTTCATGTATAATGATCAACTCGATACTCCCTAGCCCCCAACAGCCTTTTTTTTCATAACACTTTAACCAGAGTGACGGGAGAGCGGCATTTCAGAAAACGTGCTTATCTCGGCGAGAAAAAGCGATTTCGGCAATAAAATTTAAAACGCGTGTAAAACATAAACCAAACGATGAAATTGGTTATTTCTTCATGTATAATGATCAACTCGATACTCCCTAGCCCCCAACAGCCTTTTTTTTCATAACACTTTAACCAGAGTGACGGGAGAGCGGCATTTCAGAAAACGTGCTTATCTCGGCGAGAAAAAGCGATTTCGGCAATAAAATTTAAAACGCGTGTAAAACATAAACCAAACGATGAAATTGGTTATTTCTTCATGTATAATGATCAACTCGATATTCCCTAGCCCCCAACAGCCTTTTTTTTCATAACACTTTAACCAGAGTGACGGGAGAGCGGCATTTCAGAAAACGTGCTTATCTCGGCGAGAAAAAGCGATTTCGGCAATAAAATTTAAAACGCGTGTAAAACATAAACCAAACGATGAAATTGGTTATTTCTTCATGTATAATGATCAACTCGATACTCCCTAGCCCCCAACAGCCTTTTTTTTCATAATACTTTAACCAGAGTGACGGGAGAGCGGCATTTCAGAAAACGTGCTTATCTCGGCGAGAAAAAGCGATTTCGGCAATAAAATTTAAAACGCGTGTAAAACATAAACCAAACGATAAAAATTGGTTATTTCTTCATGTATAATGATCAACTCGATACTCCCTAGCCCCCAACAGCCTTTTTTTTCATAACACTTTAGCCAGAGTGACGGGAGAGCGGCATTTCAGAAAACGTGCTTATCTCGGCGAGAAAAAGCGATTTCAGCAATAAAATTTAAAACGCGTGTAAAACATAAACCAAACGATGAAATTGGTTATTTCTTCATGTATAATGATCAACTCGATACTCCCTAGCCCCCAACAGCCTTTTTTTTCATAACACTTTAACCAGAGTGACGGGAGAGCGGCATTTCAGAAAACGTGCTTATCTCGGCGAGAAAAAGCGATTTCGGCAATAAAATTTAAAACGCGTGTAAAACATAAACCAAACGATGAAATTGGTTATTTCTTCATGTATAATGATCAACTCGATACTCCCTAGCCCCCAACAACCTTTTTTTTCATAACACTTTAACCAGAGTGACGGGAGAGCGGCATTTCAGAAAACGTGCTTATCTCGGCGAGAAAAAGCGATTTCGGCAATAAAATTTAAAACGCGTGTAAAACATAAACCAAACGATGAAATTGGTTATTTCTTCATGTATAATGATCAACTCGATACTCCCTAGCCCCCAACAGCCTTTTTTTTCATAACACTTTAACCAGAGTGACGGGAGAGCGGCATTTCAGAAAACGTGCTTATCTCGGCGAGAAAAAGCGATTTCGGCAATAAAATTTAAAACGCGTGTAAAACATAAACCAAACGATGAAATTGGTTATTTCTTCATGTATAATGATCAACTCGATACTCCCTAGCCCCCAACAGCCTTTTTTTTCACAACACTTTAACCAGAGTGACGGGAGAGCGGCATTTCAGAAAACGTGCTTATCTCGGCGAGAAAAAGCGATTTCGGCAATAAAATTTAAAACGCGTGTAAAACATAAACCAAACGATGAAATTGGTTATTTCTTCATGTATAATGATCAACTCGATACTCCCTAGCCCCCAACAGCCTTTTTTTTCATAACACTTTAACCAGAGTGACGGGAAAGCGGCATTTCAGAAAACGTGCTTATCTCGGCGAGAAAAAGCGATTTCGGCAATAAAATTTAAAACGCGTGTAAAACATAAACCAAACGATGAAATTGGTTATTTCTTCATGTATAATGATCAACTCGATACTCCCTAGCCCCCAACAGCCTTTTTTTTCATAACACTTTAACCAGAGTGACGGGAGAGCGGCATTTCAGAAAACGTGCTTATCTCGGCGAGAAAAAGCGATTTCGGCAATAAAATTTAAAACGCGTGTAAAACATAAACCAAACGATGAAATTGGTTATTTCTTCATGTATAATGATCAACTCGATACTCCCTAGCCCCCAACAGCCTTTTTTTTCATAATACTTTAACCAGAGTGACGGGAGACCGGCATTTCAGAAAACGTGCTTATCTCGGCGAGAAAAAGCGATTTCGGCAATAAAATTTAAAACGCGTGTAAAACATAAACCAAACGATAAAAATTGGTTATTTCTTCATGTATAATGATCAACTCGATACTCCCTAGCCCCCAACAGCCTTTTTTTTCATAACACTTTAGCCAGAGTGACGGGAGAGCGGCATTTCAGAAAACGTGCTTATCTCGGCGAGAAAAAGCGATTTCAGCAATAAAATTTAAAACGCGTGTAAAACATAAACCAAACGATGAAATTGGTTATTTCTTCATGTATAATGATCAACTCGATACTCCCTAGCCCCCAACAGCCTTTTTTTTCATAACACTTTAACCAGAGTGACGGGAGAGCGGCATTTCAGAAAACGTGCTTATCTCGGCGAGAAAAAGCGATTTCGGCAATAAAATTTAAAACGCGTGTAAAACATAAACCAAACGATGAAATTGGTTATTTCTTCATGTATAATGATCAACTCGATACTCCCTAGCCCCCAACAGCCTTTTTTTTCATAACACTTTAACCAGAGTGACGGGAGAGCGGCATTTCAGAAAACGTGCTTATCTCGGCGAGAAAAAGCGATTTTGGCAATAAAATTTAAAACGCGTGTAAAACATAAACCAAACGATGAAATTGGTTATTTCTTCATGTATAATGATCAACTCGATACTCCCTAGCCCCCAACAGCCTTTTTTTTCATAACACTTTAACCAGAGTGACGGGAGAGCGGCATTTCAGAAAACGTGCTTATCTCGGCGAGAAAAAGCGATTTCGGCAATAAAATTTAAAACGCGTGTAAAACATAAACCAAACGATGAAATTGGTTATTTCTTCATGTATAATGATCAACTCGATACTCCCTAGCCCCCAACAGCCTTTTTTTTCATAACACTTTAACCAGAGTGACGGGAGAGCGGCATTTCAGAAAACGTGCTTATCTCGGCGAGAAAAAGCGATTTCGGCAATAAAATTTAAAACGCGTGTAAAACATAAACCAAACGATGAAATTGGTTATTTCTTCATGTATAATGATCAACTCGATACTCCCTAGCCCCCAACAGCCTTTTTTTTCATAACACTTTAACCAGAGTGACGGGAGAGCGGCATTTCAGAAAACGTGCTTATCTCGGCGAGAACAAGCGATTTCGGCAATAAAATTTAAAACGCGTGTAAAACATAAACCAAACGATGAAATTGGTTATTTCTTCATGTATAATGATCAACTCGATACTCCCTAGCCCCCAACAGCCTTTTTTTTCATAACACTTTAACCAGAGTGACGGGAGAGCGGCATTTCAGAAAACGTGCTTATCTCGGCGAGAAAAAGCGATTTCGGCAATAAAATTTAAAACGCGTGTAAAACATAAACCAAACGATGAAATTGGTTATTTCTTCATGTATAATGATCAACTCGATACTCCCTAGCCCCCAACAGCCTTTTTTTTCATAACACTTTAACCAGAGTGACGGGAGAGTGGCATTTCAGAAAACGTGCTTATCTCGGCGAGAAAAAGCGATTTCGGCAATAAAATTTAAAACGCGTGTAAAACATAAACCAAACGATGAAATTGGTTATTTCTTCATGTATAATGATCAACTCGATACTCCCTAGCCCCCAACAGCCTTTTTTTTCATAACACTTTAACCAGAGTGACGGGAGAGCGGCATTTCAGAAAACGTGCTTATCTCGGCGAGAAAAAGCGATTTCGGCAATAAAATTTAAAACGCGTGTAAAACATAAACCAAACGATGAAATTGGTTATTTCTTCATGTATAATGATCAACTCGATACTCCCTAGCCCCCAACAGCCTTTTTTTTCATAACACTTTAACCAGAGTGACGGGAGAGCGGCATTTCAGAAAACGTGCTTATCTCGGCGAGAAAAAGCGATTTCGGCAATAAAATTTAAAACGCGTGTAAAACATAAACCAAACGATGAAATTGGTTATTTCTTCATGTATAATGATCAACTCGATACTCCCTAGCCCCCAACAGCCTTTTTTTTCATAACACTTTAACCAGAGTGACGGGAGAGCGGCATTTCAGAAAACGTGCTTATCTCGGCGAGAAAAAGCGATTTCGGCAATAAAATTTAAAACGCGTGTAAAACATAAACCAAACGATGAAATTGGTTATTTCTTCATGTATAATGATCAACTCGATACTCCCTAGCCCCCAACAGCCTTTTTTTTCAAAAAACTTTAACCGGAGTGACGGGAGAGCGGCATTTCAGAAAACGTGCTTATCTCGGCGAGAAAAAGCGATTTTGGCAATAAAATTTAAAACGCGTGTAAAACATAAACCAAACGATGAAATTGGTTATTTCTTCATGTAAAATGATCAACTCGATACTCCCTAGCCCCCAACAGCCTTTTTTTTCATAACACTTTAACCAGAGTGACGGGAGAGCGGCATTTCAGAAAACGTGCTTATCTCGGCGAGAAAAAGCGATTTCGGCAATAAAATTTAAAACGTGTAAAACATAAACCAAACGATGAAATTGGTTATTTCTTCATGTATAATGATCAACTCGATACTCCCTAGCCCCCAACGGCCTTTTTTTTCATAACACTTTAACCAGAGTGACGGGAGAGCGGCATTTCAGAAAACGTGCTTATCGGCGAGAAAAAGCGATTTCGGCAATAAAATTTAAAACGCGTGTAAAACATAAACCAAACGATGAAATTGGTTATTTCTTCATGTATAATGATCAACTCGATACTCCCTAGCCCCCAACAGCCTTTATTTTCATAACACTTTAACCAGAGTGACGGGAGAGCGGCATTTCAGAAAACGTGCTTATCTCGGCGAGAAAAAGCGATTTCGGCAATAAAATTTAAAACGCGTGTAAAACATAAACCAAACGATGAAATTGGTTATTTCTTCATGTATAATGATCAACTCGATACTCCCTAGCCCCCAACAGCCTTTTTTTTCATAACACTTTAACCAGAGTGACGGGAGAGCGGCATTTCAGAAAACGTGCTTATCTCGGCGAGAAAAAGCGATTTCGGCAATAAAATTTAAAACGCGTGTAAAACATAAACCAAACGATGAAATTGGTTATTTCTTCATATATAATGATCAACTCGATACTCCCTAGCCCCCAACAGCCTTTTTTTTCATAACACTTTAACCAGAGTGACGGGAGAGCGGCATTTCAGAAAACGTGCTTATCTCGGCGAGAAAAAGCGATTTCGGCAATAAAATTTAAAACGCGTGTAAAACATAAACCAAACGATGAAATTGGTTATTTCTTCATGTATAATGATCAACTCGATACTCCCTAGCCCCCAACAGCCTTTTTTTTCACAACACTTTAACCAGAGTGACGGGAGAGCGGCATTTCAGAAAACGTGCTTATCTCGGCGAGAAAAAGCGATTTCGGCAATAAAATTTAAAACGCGTGTAAAACATAAACCAAACGATGAAATTGGTTATTTCTTCATGTATAATGATCAACTCGATACTCCCTAGCCCCCAACAGCCTTTTTTTTCATAACACTTTAACCAGAGTGACGGGAGAGCGGCATTTCAGAAAACGTGCTTATCTCGGCGAGAAAAAGCGATTTCGGCAATAAAATTTAAAACGCGTGTAAAACATAAACCAAACGATGAAATTGGTTATTTCTTCATGTATAATGATCAACTCGATACTCCCTAGCCCCCAACAGCCTTTTTTTCCATAACACTTTAACCAGAGTGACGGGAGAGCGGCATTTCAGAAAACGTGCTTATCTCGGCGAGAAAAAGCGATTTCGGCAATAAAATTTAAAACGCGTGTAAAACATAAACCAAACGATGAAATTGGTTATTTCTTCATGTATAATGATCAACTCGATACTCCCTAGCCCCCAACAGCCTTTTTTTCATAACACTTTAACCAGAGTGACGGGAGAGCGGCATTTCAGAAAACGTGCTTATCTCGGCGAGAAAAAGCGATTTCGGCAATAAAATTTAAAACGCGTGTAAAACATAAACCAAACGATGAAATTGGTTATTTCTTCATGTATAATGATCAACTCGATACTCCCTAGCCCCCAACAGCCTTTTTTTTCATAATACTTTAACCAGAGTGACGGGAGACCGGCATTTCAGAAAACGTGCTTATCTCGGCGAGAAAAAGCGATTTCGGCAATAAAATTTAAAACGCGTGTAAAACATAAACCAAACGATGAAATTGGTTATTTCTTCATGTATAATGATCAACTCGATACTCCCTAGCCCCCAACAGCCTTTTTTTTCATAACACTTTAGCCAGAGTGACGGGAGAGCGGCATTTCAGAAAACGTGCTTATCTCGGCGAGAAAAAGCGATTTCAGCAATAAAATTTAAAACGCGTGTAAAACATAAACCAAACGATGAAATTGGTTATTTCTTCATGTATAATGATCAACTCGATACTCCCTAGCCCCCAACAGCCTTTTTTTTCATAACACTTTAACCAGAGTGACGGGAGAGCGGCATTTCAGAAAACGTGCTTATCTCGGCGAGAAAAAGCGATTTCGGCAATAAAATTTAAAACGCGTGTAAAACATAAACCAAACGATGAAATTGGTTATTTCTTCATGTATAATGATCAACTCGATACTCCCTAGCCCCCAACAGCCTTTTTTTTCATAACACTTTAACCAGAGTGACGGGAGAGCGGCATTTCAGAAAACGTGCTTATCTCGGCGAGAAAAAGCGATTTCGGCAATAAAATTTAAAACGCGTGTAAAACATAAACCAAACGATGAAATTGGTTATTTCTTCATGTATAATGATCAACTCGATACTCCCTAGCCCCCAACAGCCTTTTTTTTCATAACACTTTAACCAGAGTGACGGGAGAGCGGCATTTCAGAAAACGTGCTTATCTCGGCGAGAAAAAGCGATTTCGGCAATAAAATTTAAAACGCGTGTAAAACATAAACCAAACGATGAAATTGGTTATTTCTTCATGTATAATGATCAACTCGATACTCCCTAGCCCCCAACAGCCTTTTTTTTCATAACACTTTAACCAGAGTGACGGGAGAGCGGCATTTCAGAAAACGTGCTTATCTCGGCGAGAAAAAGCGATTTCGGCAATAAAATTTAAAACGCGTGTAAAACATAAACCAAACGATGAAATGGGTTATTTCTTCATGTATAATGATCAACTCGATACTCCCTAGCCCCCAACAGCCTTTTTTTTCATAACACTTTAACCAGAGTGACGGGAGAGCGGCATTTCAGAAAACATGCTTATCTCGGCGAGAAAAAGCGATTTCGGCAATAAAATTTAAAACGCGTGTAAAACATAAACCAAACGATGAAATTGGTTATTTCTTCATGTATAATGATCAACTCGATACTCCCTAGCCCCCAACAGCCTTTTTTTTCATAACACTTTAACCAGAGTGACGGGAGAGCGGCATTTCAGAAAACGTGCTTATCTCGGCGAGAAAAAGCGATTTCGGCAATAAAATTTAAAACGCGTGTAAAACATAAACCAAACGATGAAATTGGTTATTTCTTCATGTATAATGATCAACTCGATACTCCCTAGCCCCCAACAGCCTTTTTTTTCATAACACTTTAACCAGAGTGACGGGAGAGCGGCATTTCAGAAAACGTGCTTATCTCGGCGAGAAAAAGCGATTTCGGCAATAAAATTTAAAACGCGTGTAAAACATAAACCAAACGATGAAATTGGTTATTTCTTCATGTATAATGATCAACTCGATATTCCCTAGCCCCCAACAGCCTTTTTTTTCATAACACTTTAACCAGAGTGACGGGAGAGCGGCATTTCAGAAAACGTGCTTATCTCGGCGAGAAAAAGCGATTTCGGCAATAAAATTTAAAACGCGTGTAAAACATAAACCAAACGATGAAATTGGTTATTTCTTCATGTATAATGATCAACTCGATACTCCCTAGCCCCCAACAGCCTTTTTTTTCATAACACTTTAACCAGAGTGACGGGAAAGCGGCATTTCAGAAAACGTGCTTATCTCGGCGAGAAAAAGCGATTTCGGCAATAAAATTTAAAACGCGTGTAAAACATAAACCAAACGATGAAATTGGTTATTTCTTCATGTATAATGATCAACTCGATACTCCCTAGCCCCCAACAGCCTTTTTTTTCATAACACTTTAACCAGAGTGACGGGAGAGCGGCATTTCAGAAAACGTGCTTTTCTCGGCGAGAAATAGCGATTTCGGCAATAAAATTTAAAACGCGTGTAAAACATAAACCAAACGATGAAATTGGTTATTTCTTCATGTATAATGATCAACTCGATACTCCCTAGCCCCCAACAGCCTTTTTTTTCATAATACTTTAACCAGAGTGACGGGAGACCGGCATTTCAGAAAACGTGCTTATCTCGGCGAGAAAAAGCGATTTCGGCAATAAAATTTAAAACGCGTGTAAAACATAAACCAAACGATAAAAATTGGTTATTTCTTCATGTATAATGATCAACTCGATACTCCCTAGCCCCCAACAGCCTTTTTTTTCATAACACTTTAGCCAGAGTGACGGGAGAGCGGCATTTCAGAAAACGTGCTTATCTCGGCGAGAAAAAGCGATTTCAGCAATAAAATTTAAAACGCGTGTAAAACATAAACCAAACGATGAAATTGGTTATTTCTTCATGTATAATGATCAACTCGATACTCCCTAGCCCCCAACAGCCTTTTTTTTCATAACACTTTAACCAGAGTGACGGGAGAGCGGCATTTCAGAAAACGTGCTTATCTCGGCGAGAAAAAGCGATTTCGGCAATAAAATTTAAAACGCGTGTAAAACATAAACCAAACGATTAAATGGGTTATTTCTTCATGTATAATGATCAACTCGATACTCCCTAGCCCCCAACAGCCTTTTTTTTCATAACACTTTAACCAGAGTGACGGGAGAGCGGCATTTCAGAAAACGTGCTTATCTCGGCGAGAAAAAGCGATTTCGGCAATAAAATTTAAAACGCGTGTAAAACATAAACCAAACGATGAAATTGGTTATTTCTTCATGTATAATGATCAACTCGATACTCCCTAGCCCCCAACAGCCTTTTTTTTCATAACACTTTAACCAGAGTGACGGGAGAGCGGCATTTCAGAAAACGTGCTTATCTCGGCGAGAAAAAGCGATTTCGGCAATAAAATTTAAAACGCGTGTAAAACATAAACCAAACGATGAAATTGGTTATTTCTTCATGTATAATGATCAACTCGATACTCCCTAGCCCACAACAGCCTTTTTTTTCATAACACTTTAACCAGAGTGACGGGAGAGCGGCATTTCAGAAAACGTGCTTATCTCGGCGAGAAAAAGCGATTTCGGCAATAAAATTTAAAACGCGTGTAAAACATAAACCAAACGATGAAATTGGTTATTTCTTCATGTATAATGATCAACTCGATACTCCCTAGCCCCCAACAGCCTTTTTTTTCATAACACTTTAACCAGAGTGACGGGAGAGCGGCATTTCAGAAAACGTGCTTATCTCGGCGAGAAAAAGCGATTTCGGCAATAAAATTTAAAACGCGTGTAAAACATAAACCAAACGATGAAATTGGTTATTTCTTCATGTATAATGATCAACTCGATACTCCCTAGCCCCCAACAGCCTTTTTTTTCATAACACTTTAACCAGAGTGACGGGAGAGCGGCATTTCAGAAAACGTGCTTATCTCGGCGAGAAAAAGCGATTTCGGCAATAAAATTTAAAACGCGTGTAAAACATAAACCAAACGATGAAATTGGTTATTTCTTCATGTATAATGATCAACTCGATATTCCCTAGCCCCCAACAGCCTTTTTTTTCATAACACTTTAACCAGAGTGACGGGAGAGCGGCATTTCAGAAAACGTGCTTATCTCGGCGAGAAAAAGCGATTTCGGCAATAAAATTTAAAACGCGTGTAAAACATAAACCAAACGATGAAATTGGTTATTTCTTCATGTATAATGATCAACTCGATACTCCCTAGCCCCCAACAGCCTTTTTTTTCATAATACTTTAACCAGAGTGACGGGAGAGCGGCATTTCAGAAAACGTGCTTATCTCGGCGAGAAAAAGCGATTTCGGCAATAAAATTTAAAACGCGTGTAAAACATAAACCAAACGATAAAAATTGGTTATTTCTTCATGTATAATGATCAACTCGATACTCCCTAGCCCCCAACAGCCTTTTTTTTCATAACACTTTAGCCAGAGTGACGGGAGAGCGGCATTTCAGAAAACGTGCTTATCTCGGCGAGAAAAAGCGATTTCAGCAATAAAATTTAAAACGCGTGTAAAACATAAACCAAACGATGAAATTGGTTATTTCTTCATGTATAATGATCAACTCGATACTCCCTAGCCCCCAACAGCCTTTTTTTTCATAACACTTTAACCAGAGTGACGGGAGAGCGGCATTTCAGAAAACGTGCTTATCTCGGCGAGAAAAAGCGATTTCGGCAATAAAATTTAAAACGCGTGTAAAACATAAACCAAACGATGAAATTGGTTATTTCTTCATGTATAATGATCAACTCGATACTCCCTAGCCCCCAACAACCTTTTTTTTCATAACACTTTAACCAGAGTGACGGGAGAGCGGCATTTCAGAAAACGTGCTTATCTCGGCGAGAAAAAGCGATTTCGGCAATAAAATTTAAAACGCGTGTAAAACATAAACCAAACGATGAAATTGGTTATTTCTTCATGTATAATGATCAACTCGATACTCCCTAGCCCCCAACAGCCTTTTTTTTCATAACACTTTAACCAGAGTGACGGGAGAGCGGCATTTCAGAAAACGTGCTTATCTCGGCGAGAAAAAGCGATTTCGGCAATAAAATTTAAAACGCGTGTAAAACATAAACCAAACGATGAAATTGGTTATTTCTTCATGTATAATGATCAACTCGATACTCCCTAGCCCCCAACAGCCTTTTTTTTCACAACACTTTAACCAGAGTGACGGGAGAGCGGCATTTCAGAAAACGTGCTTATCTCGGCGAGAAAAAGCGATTTCGGCAATAAAATTTAAAACGCGTGTAAAACATAAACCAAACGATGAAATTGGTTATTTCTTCATGTATAATGATCAACTCGATACTCCCTAGCCCCCAACAGCCTTTTTTTTCATAACACTTTAACCAGAGTGACGGGAGAGCGGCATTTCAGAAAACGTGCTTATCTCGGCGAGAAAAAGCGA
Organism: Syngnathus leptorhynchus; assembly: GCF_054491065.1. Lineage (NCBI taxonomy): Eukaryota > Metazoa > Chordata > Actinopteri > Syngnathiformes > Syngnathidae > Syngnathus > Syngnathus leptorhynchus. Next base: position 16,940 of record NW_028232141.1, on the reverse strand, counting down.
TTTCGGCAATAAAATTTAAAACGCGTGTAAAACATAAACCAAACGATGAAATTGGTTATTTCTTCATGTATAATGATCAACTCGATACTCCCTAGCCCCCAACAGCCTTTTTTTTCATAACACTTTAACCAGAGTGACGGGAGAGCGGCATTTCAGAAAACGTGCTTATCTCGGCGAGAAAAAGCGATTTCGGCAATAAAATTTAAAACGCGTGTAAAACATAAACCAAACGATGAAATTGGTTATTTCTTCATGTATAATGATCAACTCGATACTCCCTAGCCCCCAACAGCCTTTTTTTTCATAACACTTTAACCAGAGTGACGGGAGAGCGGCATTTCAGAAAACGTGCTTATCTCGGCGAGAACAAGCGATTTCGGCAATAAAATTTAAAACGCGTGTAAAACATAAACCAAACGATGAAATTGGTTATTTCTTCATGTATAATGATCAACTCGATACTCCCTAGCCCCCAACAGCCTTTTTTTTCATAACACTTTAACCAGAGTGACGGGAGAGCGGCATTTCAGAAAACGTGCTTATCTCGGCGAGAAAAAGCGATTTCGGCAATAAAATTTAAAACGCGTGTAAAACATAAACCAAACGATGAAATTGGTTATTTCTTCATGTATAATGATCAACTCGATACTCCCTAGCCCCCAACAGCCTTTTTTTTCATAACACTTTAACCAGAGTGACGGGAGAGTGGCATTTCAGAAAACGTGCTTATCTCGGCGAGAAAAAGCGATTTCGGCAATAAAATTTAAAACGCGTGTAAAACATAAACCAAACGATGAAATTGGTTATTTCTTCATGTATAATGATCAACTCGATACTCCCTAGCCCCCAACAGCCTTTTTTTTCATAACACTTTAACCAGAGTGACGGGAGAGCGGCATTTCAGAAAACGTGCTTATCTCGGCGAGAAAAAGCGATTTCGGCAATAAAATTTAAAACGCGTGTAAAACATAAACCAAACGATGAAATTGGTTATTTCTTCATGTATAATGATCAACTCGATACTCCCTAGCCCCCAACAGCCTTTTTTTTCATAACACTTTAACCAGAGTGACGGGAGAGCGGCATTTCAGAAAACGTGCTTATCTCGGCGAGAAAAAGCGATTTCGGCAATAAAATTTAAAACGCGTGTAAAACATAAACCAAACGATGAAATTGGTTATTTCTTCATGTATAATGATCAACTCGATACTCCCTAGCCCCCAACAGCCTTTTTTTTCATAACACTTTAACCAGAGTGACGGGAGAGCGGCATTTCAGAAAACGTGCTTATCTCGGCGAGAAAAAGCGATTTCGGCAATAAAATTTAAAACGCGTGTAAAACATAAACCAAACGATGAAATTGGTTATTTCTTCATGTATAATGATCAACTCGATACTCCCTAGCCCCCAACAGCCTTTTTTTTCAAAAAACTTTAACCGGAGTGACGGGAGAGCGGCATTTCAGAAAACGTGCTTATCTCGGCGAGAAAAAGCGATTTTGGCAATAAAATTTAAAACGCGTGTAAAACATAAACCAAACGATGAAATTGGTTATTTCTTCATGTAAAATGATCAACTCGATACTCCCTAGCCCCCAACAGCCTTTTTTTTCATAACACTTTAACCAGAGTGACGGGAGAGCGGCATTTCAGAAAACGTGCTTATCTCGGCGAGAAAAAGCGATTTCGGCAATAAAATTTAAAACGTGTAAAACATAAACCAAACGATGAAATTGGTTATTTCTTCATGTATAATGATCAACTCGATACTCCCTAGCCCCCAACGGCCTTTTTTTTCATAACACTTTAACCAGAGTGACGGGAGAGCGGCATTTCAGAAAACGTGCTTATCGGCGAGAAAAAGCGATTTCGGCAATAAAATTTAAAACGCGTGTAAAACATAAACCAAACGATGAAATTGGTTATTTCTTCATGTATAATGATCAACTCGATACTCCCTAGCCCCCAACAGCCTTTATTTTCATAACACTTTAACCAGAGTGACGGGAGAGCGGCATTTCAGAAAACGTGCTTATCTCGGCGAGAAAAAGCGATTTCGGCAATAAAATTTAAAACGCGTGTAAAACATAAACCAAACGATGAAATTGGTTATTTCTTCATGTATAATGATCAACTCGATACTCCCTAGCCCCCAACAGCCTTTTTTTTCATAACACTTTAACCAGAGTGACGGGAGAGCGGCATTTCAGAAAACGTGCTTATCTCGGCGAGAAAAAGCGATTTCGGCAATAAAATTTAAAACGCGTGTAAAACATAAACCAAACGATGAAATTGGTTATTTCTTCATATATAATGATCAACTCGATACTCCCTAGCCCCCAACAGCCTTTTTTTTCATAACACTTTAACCAGAGTGACGGGAGAGCGGCATTTCAGAAAACGTGCTTATCTCGGCGAGAAAAAGCGATTTCGGCAATAAAATTTAAAACGCGTGTAAAACATAAACCAAACGATGAAATTGGTTATTTCTTCATGTATAATGATCAACTCGATACTCCCTAGCCCCCAACAGCCTTTTTTTTCACAACACTTTAACCAGAGTGACGGGAGAGCGGCATTTCAGAAAACGTGCTTATCTCGGCGAGAAAAAGCGATTTCGGCAATAAAATTTAAAACGCGTGTAAAACATAAACCAAACGATGAAATTGGTTATTTCTTCATGTATAATGATCAACTCGATACTCCCTAGCCCCCAACAGCCTTTTTTTTCATAACACTTTAACCAGAGTGACGGGAGAGCGGCATTTTAGAAAACGTGCTTATCTCGGCGAGAAAAAGCGATTTCGGCAATAAAATTTAAAACGCGTGTAAAACATAAACCAAACGATGAAATTGGTTATTTCTTCATGTATAATGATCAACTCGATACTCCCTAGCCCCCAACAGCCTTTTTTTCCATAACACTTTAACCAGAGTGACGGGAGAGCGGCATTTCAGAAAACGTGCTTATCTCGGCGAGAAAAAGCGATTTCGGCAATAAAATTTAAAACGCGTGTAAAACATAAACCAAACGATGAAATTGGTTATTTCTTCATGTATAATGATCAACTCGATACTCCCTAGCCCCCAACAGCCTTTTTTTCATAACACTTTAACCAGAGTGACGGGAGAGCGGCATTTCAGAAAACGTGCTTATCTCGGCGAGAAAAAGCGATTTCGGCAATAAAATTTAAAACGCGTGTAAAACATAAACCAAACGATGAAATTGGTTATTTCTTCATGTATAATGATCAACTCGATACTCCCTAGCCCCCAACAGCCTTTTTTTTCATAATACTTTAACCAGAGTGACGGGAGACCGGCATTTCAGAAAACGTGCTTATCTCGGCGAGAAAAAGCGATTTCGGCAATAAAATTTAAAACGCGTGTAAAACATAAACCAAACGATGAAATTGGTTATTTCTTCATGTATAATGATCAACTCGATACTCCCTAGCCCCCAACAGCCTTTTTTTTCATAACACTTTAACCAGAGTGACGGGAGAGCGGCATTTCAGAAAACGTGCTTATCTCGGCGAGAAAAAGCGATTTCGGCAATAAAATTTAAAACGCGTGTAAAACATAAACCAAACGATGAAATTGGTTATTTCTTCATGTATAATGATCAACTCGATATTCCCTAGCCCCCAACAGCCTTTTTTTTCATAACACTTTAACCAGAGTGACGGGAGAGCGGCATTTCAGAAAACGTGCTTATCTCGGCGAGAAAAAGCGATTTCGGCAATAAAATTTAAAACGCGTGTAAAACATAAACCAAACGATGAAATTGGTTATTTCTTCATGTATAATGATCAACTCGATACTCCCTAGCCCCCAACAGCCTTTTTTTTCATAACACTTTAACCAGAGTGACGGGAGAGCGGCATTTCAGAAAACGTGCTTATCTCGGCGAGAAAAAGCGATTTCGGCAATAAAATTTAAAACGCGTGTAAAACATAAACCAAACGATGAAATTGGTTATTTCTTCATGTATAATGATCAACTCGATACTCCCTAGCCCCCAACAGCCTTTTTTTTCCACAACACTTTAACCAGAGTGACGGGAGAGCGGCATTTCAGAAAACGTGCTTATCTCGGCGAGAAAAAGTGATTTTGGCAATAAAATTTAAAACGCGTGTAAAACATAAACCAAACGATGAAATTGGTTATTTCTTCATGTATAATGATCAACTCGATACTCCCTAGCCCCCAACAGCCTTTTTTTTCATAACACTTTAACCAGAGTGACGGGAAAGCGGCATTTCAGAAAACGTGCTTATCTCGGCGAGAAAAAGCGATTTCGGCAATAAAATTTAAAACGCGTGTAAAACATAAACCAAACGATGAAATTGGTTATTTCTTCATGTATAATGATCAACTCGATACTCCCTAGCCCCCAACAGCCTTTTTTTTTCATAACACTTTAACCAGAGTGACGGGAGAGCGGCATTTCAGAAAACGTGCTTATCTCGGCGAGAAAAAGCGATTTCGGCAATAAAATTTAAAACGCGTGTAAAACATAAACCAAACGATGAAATTGGTTATTTCTTCATGTATAATGATCAACTCGATACTCCCTAGCCCCCAACAGCCTTTTTTTTCATAACACTTTAACCAGAGTGACGGGAGAGCGGCATTTCAGAAAACGTGCTTATCTCGGCGAGAAAAAGCGATTTCGGCAATAAAATTTAAAACGCGTGTAAAACATAAACCAAACGATGAAATTGGTTATTTCTTCATGTATAATGATCAACTCGATACTCCCTAGCCCCCAACAGCCTTTTTTTTCATAACACTTTAACCAGAGTGACGGGAGAGCGGCATTTCAGAAAACGTGCTTATCTCGGCGAGAAAAAGCGATTTCGGCAATAAAATTTAAAACGCGTGTAAAACATAAACCAAACGATGAAATTGGTTATTTCTTCATGTATAATGATCAACTCGATACTCCCTAGCCCCCAACAGCCTTTTTTTTCATAACACTTTAACCAGAGTGACGGGAGAGCGGCATTTCAGAAAACGTGCTTATCTCGGCGAGAAAAAGCGATTTCGGCAATAAAATTTAAAACGCGTGTAAAACATAAACCAAACGATGAAATTGGTTATTTCTTCATGTATAATGATCAACTCGATACTCCCTAGCCCCCAACAGCCTTTTTTTTCATAACACTTTAACCAGAGTGACGGGAGAGCGGCATTTCAGAAAACGTGCTTATCTCGGCGAGAAAAAGCGATTTCGGCAATAAAATTTAAAACGCGTGTAAAACATAAACCAAACGATGAAATTGGTTATTTCTTCATGTATAATGATCAACTCGATACTCCCTAGCCCACAACAGCCTTTTTTTTCATAACACTTTAACCAGAGTGACGGGAGAGCGGCATTTCAGAAAACGTGCTTATCTCGGCGAGAAAAAGCGATTTCGGCAATAAAATTTAAAACGCGTGTAAAACATAAACCAAACGATGAAATTGGTTATTTCTTCATGTATAATGATCAACTCGATACTCCCTAGCCCCCAACAGCCTTTTTTTTCATAACACTTTAACCAGAGTGACGGGAGAGCGGCATTTCAGAAAACGTGCTTATCTCGGCGAGAAAAAGCGATTTCGGCAATAAAATTTAAAACGCGTGTAAAACATAAACCAAACGATGAAATTGGTTATTTCTTCATGTATAATGATCAACTCGATACTCCCTAGCCCCCAACAGCCTTTTTTTTCATAACACTTTAACCAGAGTGACGGGAGAGCGGCATTTCAGAAAACGTGCTTATCTCGGCGAGAAAAAGCGATTTCGGCAATAAAATTTAAAACGCGTGTAAAACATAAACCAAACGATGAAATTGGTTATTTCTTCATGTATAATGATCAACTCGATACTCCCTAGCCCACAACAGCCTTTTTTTTCATAACACTTTAACCAGAGTGACGGGAGAGCGGCATTTCAGAAAACGTGCTTATCTCGGCGAGAAAAAGCGATTTCGGCAATAAAATTTAAAACGCGTGTAAAACATAAACCAAACGATGAAATTGGTTATTTCTTCATGTATAATGATCAACTCGATACTCCCTAGCCCCCAACAGCCTTTTTTTTCATAACACTTTAACCAGAGTGACGGGAGAGCGGCATTTCAGAAAACGTGCTTATCTCGGCGAGAAAAAGCGATTTCGGCAATAAAATTTAAAACGCGTGTAAAACATAAACCAAACGATGAAATTGGTTATTTCTTCATGTATAATGATCAACTCGATACTCCCTAGCCCCCAACAGCCTTTTTTTTCATAACACTTTAACCAGAGTGACGGGAGAGCGGCATTTCAGAAAACGTGCTTATCTCGGCGAGAAAAAGCGATTTCGGCAATAAAATTTAAAACGCGTGTAAAACATAAACCAAACGATGAAATTGGTTATTTCTTCATGTATAATGATCAACTCGATATTCCCTAGCCCCCAACAGCCTTTTTTTTCATAACACTTTAACCAGAGTGACGGGAGAGCGGCATTTCAGAAAACGTGCTTATCTCGGCGAGAAAAAGCGATTTCGGCAATAAAATTTAAAACGCGTGTAAAACATAAACCAAACGATGAAATTGGTTATTTCTTCATGTATAATGATCAACTCGATACTCCCTAGCCCCCAACAGCCTTTTTTTTCATAATACTTTAACCAGAGTGACGGGAGAGCGGCATTTCAGAAAACGTGCTTATCTCGGCGAGAAAAAGCGATTTCGGCAATAAAATTTAAAACGCGTGTAAAACATAAACCAAACGATAAAAATTGGTTATTTCTTCATGTATAATGATCAACTCGATACTCCCTAGCCCCCAACAGCCTTTTTTTTCATAACACTTTAGCCAGAGTGACGGGAGAGCGGCATTTCAGAAAACGTGCTTATCTCGGCGAGAAAAAGCGATTTCAGCAATAAAATTTAAAACGCGTGTAAAACATAAACCAAACGATGAAATTGGTTATTTCTTCATGTATAATGATCAACTCGATACTCCCTAGCCCCCAACAGCCTTTTTTTTCATAACACTTTAACCAGAGTGACGGGAGAGCGGCATTTCAGAAAACGTGCTTATCTCGGCGAGAAAAAGCGATTTCGGCAATAAAATTTAAAACGCGTGTAAAACATAAACCAAACGATGAAATTGGTTATTTCTTCATGTATAATGATCAACTCGATACTCCCTAGCCCCCAACAACCTTTTTTTTCATAACACTTTAACCAGAGTGACGGGAGAGCGGCATTTCAGAAAACGTGCTTATCTCGGCGAGAAAAAGCGATTTCGGCAATAAAATTTAAAACGCGTGTAAAACATAAACCAAACGATAAAAATTGGTTATTTCTTCATGTATAATGATCAACTCGATACTCCCTAGCCCCCAACAGCCTTTTTTTTCATAACACTTTAGCCAGAGTGACGGGAGAGCGGCATTTCAGAAAACGTGCTTATCTCGGCAAGAAAAAGCGATTTCAGCAATAAAATTTAAAACGCGTGTAAAACATAAACCAAACGATGAAATTGGTTATTTCTTCATGTATAATGATCAACTCGATACTCCCTAGCCCCCAACAGCCTTTTTTTTCATAACACTTTAACCAGAGTGACGGGAGAGCGGCATTTCAGAAAACGTGCTTATCTCGGCGAGAAAAAGCGATTTCGGCAATAAAATTTAAAACGCGTGTAAAACATAAACCAAACGATGAAATTGGTTATTTCTTCATGTATAATGATCAACTCGATACTCCCTAGCCCCCAACAACCTTTTTTTTCATAACACTTTAACCAGAGTGACGGGAGAGCGGCATTTCAGAAAACGTGCTTATCTCGGCGAGAAAAAGCGATTTCGGCAATAAAATTTAAAACGCGTGTAAAACATAAACCAAACGATGAAATTGGTTATTTCTTCATGTATAATGATCAACTCGATACTCCCTAGCCCCCAACAGCCTTTTTTTTCATAACACTTTAACCAGAGTGACGGGAGAGCGGCATTTCAGAAAACGTGCTTATCTCGGCGAGAAAAAGCGATTTCGGCAATAAAATTTAAAACGCGTGTAAAACATAAACCAAACGATGAAATTGGTTATTTCTTCATGTATAATGATCAACTCGATACTCCCTAGCCCCCAACAGCCTTTTTTTTCACAACACTTTAACCAGAGTGACGGGAGAGCGGCATTTCAGAAAACGTGCTTATCTCGGCGAGAAAAAGCGATTTCGGCAATAAAATTTAAAACGCGTGTAAAACATAAACCAAACGATGAAATTGGTTATTTCTTCATGTATAATGATCAACTCGATACTCCCTAGCCCCCAACAGCCTTTTTTTTCATAACACTTTAACCAGAGTGACGGGAAAGCGGCATTTCAGAAAACGTGCTTATCTCGGCGAGAAAAAGCGATTTCGGCAATAAAATTTAAAACGCGTGTAAAACATAAACCAAACGATGAAATTGGTTATTTCTTCATGTATAATGATCAACTCGATACTCCCTAGCCCCCAACAGCCTTTTTTTTCATAACACTTTAACCAGAGTGACGGGAGAGCGGCATTTCAGAAAACGTGCTTATCTCGGCGAGAAAAAGCGATTTCGGCAATAAAATTTAAAACGCGTGTAAAACATAAACCAAACGATGAAATTGGTTATTTCTTCATGTATAATGATCAACTCGATACTCCCTAGCCCCCAACAGCCTTTTTTTTCATAATACTTTAACCAGAGTGACGGGAGACCGGCATTTCAGAAAACGTGCTTATCTCGGCGAGAAAAAGCGATTTCGGCAATAAAATTTAAAACGCGTGTAAAACATAAACCAAACGATAAAAATTGGTTATTTCTTCATGTATAATGATCAACTCGATACTCCCTAGCCCCCAACAGCCTTTTTTTTCATAACACTTTAGCCAGAGTGACGGGAGAGCGGCATTTCAGAAAACGTGCTTATCTCGGCGAGAAAAAGCGATTTCAGCAATAAAATTTAAAACGCGTGTAAAACATAAACCAAACGATGAAATTGGTTATTTCTTCATGTATAATGATCAACTCGATACTCCCTAGCCCCCAACAGCCTTTTTTTTCATAACACTTTAACCAGAGTGACGGGAGAGCGGCATTTCAGAAAACGTGCTTATCTCGGCGAGAAAAAGCGATTTCGGCAATAAAATTTAAAACGCGTGTAAAACATAAACCAAACGATGAAATTGGTTATTTCTTCATGTATAATGATCAACTCGATACTCCCTAGCCCCCAACAGCCTTTTTTTTCATAACACTTTAACCAGAGTGACGGGAGAGCGGCATTTCAGAAAACGTGCTTATCTCGGCGAGAAAAAGCGATTTTGGCAATAAAATTTAAAACGCGTGTAAAACATAAACCAAACGATGAAATTGGTTATTTCTTCATGTATAATGATCAACTCGATACTCCCTAGCCCCCAACAGCCTTTTTTTTCATAACACTTTAACCAGAGTGACGGGAGAGCGGCAGTTCAGAAAACGTGCTTATCTCGGCGAGAAAAAGCGATTTCGGCAATAAAATTTAAAACGCGTGTAAAACATAAACCAAACGATGAAATTGGTTATTTCTTCATGTATAATGATCAACTCGATACTCCCTAGCCCCCAACAGCCTTTTTTTTCATAACACTTTAACCAGAGTGACGGGAGAGCGGCATTTCAGAAAACGTGCTTATCTCGGCGAGAAAAAGCGATTTCGGCAATAAAATTTAAAACGCGTGTAAAACATAAACCAAACGATGAAATTGGTTATTTCTTCATGTATAATGATCAACTCGATACTCCCTAGCCCCCAACAGCCTTTTTTTTCAAAAAACTTTAACCGGAGTGACGGGAGAGCGGCATTTCAGAAAACGTGCTTATCTCGGCGAGAAAAAGCGATTTTGGCAATAAAATTTAAAACGCGTGTAAAACATAAACCAAACGATGAAATTGGTTATTTCTTCATGTATAATGATCAACTCGATACTCCCTAGCCCCCAACAGCCTTTTTTTTCATAACACTTTAACCAGAGTGACGGGAGAGCGGCATTTCAGAAAACGTGCTTATCTCGGCGAGAAAAAGCGATTTCGGCAATAAAATTTAAAACGCGTGTAAAACATAAACCAAACGATGAAATTGGTTATTTCTTCATGTATAATGATCAACTCGATACTCCCTAGCCCCCAACAGCCTTTTTTTTCATAACACTTTAACCAGAGTGACGGGAGAGCGGCATTTCAGAAAACGTGCTTATCTCGGCGAGAAAAAGCGATTTCGGCAATAAAATTTAAAACGCGTGTAAAACATAAACCAAACGATGAAATTGGTTATTTCTTCATGTATAATGATCAACTCGATACTCCCTAGCCCCCAACAGCCTTTTTTTTCATAACACTTTAACCAGAGTGACGGGAGAGCGGCATTTCAGAAAACGTGCTTATCTCGGCGAGAAAAAGCGATTTCGGCAATAAAATTTAAAACGCGTGTAAAACATAAACCAAACGATGAAATTGGTTATTTCTTCATGTATAATGATCAACTCGATATTCCCTAGCCCCCAACAGCCTTTTTTTTCATAACACTTTAACCAGAGTGACGGGAGAGCGGCATTTCAGAAAACGTGCTTATCTCGGCGAGAAAAAGCGATTTCGGCAATAAAATTTAAAACGCGTGTAAAACATAAACCAAACGATGAAATTGGTTATTTCTTCATGTATAATGATCAACTCGATACTCCCTAGCCCCCAACAGCCTTTTTTTTCATAACACTTTAACCAGAGTGACGGGAGAGCGGCATTTCAGAAAACGTGCTTATCTCGGCGAGAAAAAGCGATTTCGGCAATAAAATTTAAAACGCGTGTAAAACATAAACCAAACGATGAAATTGGTTATTTCTTCATGTATAATGATCAACTCGATACTCCCTAGCCCCCAACAGCCTTTTTTTTCACAACACTTTAACCAGAGTGACGGGAGAGCGGCATTTCAGAAAACGTGCTTATCTCGGCGAGAAAAAGTGATTTTGGCAATAAAATTTAAAACGCGTGTAAAACATAAACCAAACGATGAAATTGGTTATTTCTTCATGTATAATGATCAACTCGATACTCCCTAGCCCCCAACAGCCTTTTTTTTCATAACACTTTAACCAGAGTGACGGGAAAGCGGCATTTCAGAAAACGTGCTTATCTCGGCGAGAAAAAGCGATTTCGGCAATAAAATTTAAAACGCGTGTAAAACATAAACCAAACGATGAAATTGGTTATTTCTTCATGTATAATGATCAACTCGATACTCCCTAGCCCCCAACAGCCTTTTTTTTCATAACACTTTAACCAGAGTGACGGGAGAGCGGCATTTCAGAAAACGTGCTTATCTCGGCGAGAAAAAGCGATTTCGGCAATAAAATTTAAAACGCGTGTAAAACATAAACCAAACGATGAAATTGGTTATTTCTTCATGTATAATGATCAACTCGATACTCCCTAGCCCCCAACAGCCTTTTTTTTCATAATACTTTAACCAGAGTGACGGGAGACCGGCATTTCAGAAAACGTGCTTATCTCGGCGAGAAAAAGCGATTTCGGCAATAAAATTTAAAACGCGTGTAAAACATAAACCAAACGATGAAATTGGTTATTTCTTCATGTATAATGATCAACTCGATACTCCCTAGCCCCCAACAGCCTTTTTTTTCATAACACTTTAACCAGAGTGACGGGAGAGCGGCATTTCAGAAAACGTGCTTATCTCGGCGAGAAAAAGCGATTTCGGCAATAAAATTTAAAACGCGTGTAAAACATAAACCAAACGATGAAATTGGTTATTTCTTCATGTATAATGATCAACTCGATACTCCCTAGCCCCCAACAGCCTTTTTTTTCATAATACTTTAACCAGAGTGACGGGAGACCGGCATTTCAGAAAACGTGCTTATCTCGGCGAGAAAAAGCGATTTCGGCAATAAAATTTAAAACGCGTGTAAAACATAAACCAAACGATAAAAATTGGTTATTTCTTCATGTATAATGATCAACTCGATACTCCCTAGCCCCCAACAGCCTTTTTTTTCATAACACTTTAGCCAGAGTGACGGGAGAGCGGCATTTCAGAAAACGTGCTTATCTCGGCGAGAAAAAGCGATTTCAGCAATAAAATTTAAAACGCGTGTAAAACATAAACCAAACGATGAAATTGGTTATTTCTTCATGTATAATGATCAACTCGATACTCCCTAGCCCCCAACAGCCTTTTTTTTCATAACACTTTAACCAGAGTGACGGGAGAGCGGCATTTCAGAAAACGTGCTTATCTCGGCGAGAAAAAGCGATTTCGGCAATAAAATTTAAAACGCGTGTAAAACATAAACCAAACGATGAAATTGGTTATTTCTTCATGTATAATGATCAACTCGATACTCCCTAGCCCCCAACAGCCTTTTTTTTCATAACACTTTAACCAGAGTGACGGGAGAGCGGCATTTCAGAAAACGTGCTTATCTCGGCGAGAAAAAGCGATTTCGGCAATAAAATTTAAAACGCGTGTAAAACATAAACCAAACGATGAAATTGGTTATTTCTTCGTGTATAATGATCAACTCGATACTCCCTAGCCCCCAACAGCCTTTTTTTTCATAACACTTTAACCAGAGTGACGGGAGAGCGGCATTTCAGAAAACGTGCTTATCTCGGCGAGAAAAAGCGATTTCGGCAATAAAATTTAAAACGCGTGTAAAACATAAACCAAACGATGAAATTGGTTATTTCTTCATGTATAATGATCAACTCGATACTCCCTAGCCCCCAACAGCCTTTTTTTTCATAACACTTTAACCAGAGTGACGGGAGAGCGGCATTTCAGAAAACGTGCTTATCTCGGCGAGAAAAAGCGATTTCGGCAATAAAATTTAAAACGCGTGTAAAACATAAACCAAACGATGAAATTGGTTATTTCTTCATGTATAATGATCAACTCGATATTCCCTAGCCCCCAACAGCCTTTTTTTTCATAACACTTTAACCAGAGTGACGGGAGAGCGGCATTTCAGAAAACGTGCTTATCTCGGCGAGAAAAAGCGATTTCGGCAATAAAATTTAAAACGCGTGTAAAACATAAACCAAACGATGAAATTGGTTATTTCTTCATGTATAATGATCAACTCGATACTCCCTAGCCCCCAACAGCCTTTTTTTTCATAACACTTTAACCAGAGTGACGGGAGAGCGGCATTTCAGAAAACGTGCTTATCTCGGCGAGAAAAAGCGATTTCGGCAATAAAATTTAAAACGCGTGTAAAACATAAACCAAACGATGAAATTGGTTATTTCTTCATGTATAATGATCAACTCGATACTCCCTAGCCCCCAACAGCCTTTTTTTTCACAACACTTTAACCAGAGTGACGGGAGAGCGGCATTTCAGAAAACGTGCTTATCTCGGCGAGAAAAAGTGATTTTGGCAATAAAATTTAAAACGCGTGTAAAACATAAACCAAACGATGAAATTGGTTATTTCTTCATGTATAATGATCAACTCGATACTCCCTAGCCCCCAACAGCCTTTTTTTTCATAACACTTTAACCAGAGTGACGGGAAAGCGGCATTTCAGAAAACGTGCTTATCTCGGCGAGAAAAAGCGATTTCGGCAATAAAATTTAAAACGCGTGTAAAACATAAACCAAACGATGAAATTGGTTATTTCTTCATGTATAATGATCAACTCGATACTCCCTAGCCCCCAACAGCCTTTTTTTTCATAACACTTTAACCAGAGTGACGGGAGAGCGGCATTTCAGAAAACGTGCTTATCTCGGCGAGAAAAAGCGATTTCGGCAATAAAATTTAAAACGCGTGTAAAACATAAACCAAACGATGAAATTGGTTATTTCTTCATGTATAATGATCAACTCGATACTCCCTAGCCCCCAACAGCCTTTTTTTTCATAATACTTTAACCAGAGTGACGGGAGACCGGCATTTCAGAAAACGTGCTTATCTCGGCGAGAAAAAGCGATTTCGGCAATAAAATTTAAAACGCGTGTAAAACATAAACCAAACGATGAAATTGGTTATTTCTTCATGTATAATGATCAACTCGATACTCCCTAGCCCCCAACAGCCTTTTTTTTCATAACACTTTAACCAGAGTGACGGGAGAGCGGCATTTCAGAAAACGTGCTTATCTCGGCGAGAAAAAGCGATTTCGGCAATAAAATTTAAAACGCGTGTAAAACATAAACCAAACGATGAAATTGGTTATTTCTTCATGTATAATGATCAACTCGATACTCCCTAGCCCCCAACAGCCTTTTTTTTCATAATACTTTAACCAGAGTGACGGGAGACCGGCATTTCAGAAAACGTGCTTATCTCGGCGAGAAAAAGCGATTTCGGCAATAAAATTTAAAACGCGTGTAAAACATAAACCAAACGATAAAAATTGGTTATTTCTTCATGTATAATGATCAACTCGATACTCCCTAGCCCCCAACAGCCTTTTTTTTCATAACACTTTAGCCAGAGTGACGGGAGAGCGGCATTTCAGAAAACGTGCTTATCTCGGCGAGAAAAAGCGATTTCGGCAATAAAATTTAAAACGCGTGTAAAACATAAACCAAACGATGAAATTGGTTATTTCTTCATGTATAATGATCAACTCGATACTCCCTAGCCCCCAACAGCCTTTTTTTTCATAACACTTTAACCAGAGTGACGGGAGAGCGGCATTTCAGAAAACGTGCTTATCTCGGCGAGAAAAAGCGATTTCGGCAATAAAATTTAAAACGCGTGTAAAACATAAACCAAACGATGAAATTGGTTATTTCTTCATGTATAATGATCAACTCGATACTCCCTAGCCCCCAACAGCCTTTTTTTTCATAACACTTTAACCAGAGTGACGGGAGAGCGGCATTTCAGAAAACGTGCTTATCTCGGCGAGAAAAAGCGATTTCGGCAATAAAATTTAAAACGCGTGTAAAACATAAACCAAACGATGAAATTGGTTATTTCTTCATGTATAATGATCAACTCGATACTCCCTAGCCCCCAACAGCCTTTTTTTTCATAACACTTTAACCAGAGTGACGGGAGAGCGGCATTTCAGAAAACGTGCTTATCTCGGCGAGAAAAAGCGATTTCGGCAATAAAATTTAAAACGCGTGTAAAACATAAACCAAACGATGAAATTGGTTATTTCTTCATGTATAATGATCAACTCGATACTCCCTAGCCCCCAACAGCCTTTTTTTTCATAACACTTTAACCAGAGTGACGGGAGAGCGGCATTTCAGAAAACGTGCTTATCTCGGCGAGAAAAAGCGATTTCGGCAATAAAATTTAAAACGCGTGTAAAACATAAACCAAACGATGAAATTGGTTATTTCTTCATGTATAATGATCAACTCGATACTCCCTAGCCCCCAACAGCCTTTTTTTTCATAACACTTTAACCAGAGTGACGGGAGAGCGGCATTTCAGAAAACGTGCTTATCTCGGCGAGAAAAAGCGATTTCGGCAATAAAATTTAAAACGCGTGTAAAACATAAACCAAACGATGAAATTGGTTATTTCTTCATGTATAATGATCAACTCGATACTCCCTAGCCCCCAACAGCCTTTTTTTTCATAACACTTTAACCAGAGTGACGGGAGAGCGGCATTTCAGAAAACGTGCTTATCTCGGCGAGAAAAAGCGATTTCGGCAATAAAATTTAAAACGCGTGTAAAACATAAACCAAACGATGAAATTGGTTATTTCTTCATGTATAATGATCAACTCGATACTCCCTAGCCCCCAACAGCCTTTTTTTTCATAACACTTTAACCAGAGTGACGGGAGAGCGGCATTTCAGAAAACGTGCTTATCTCGGCGAGAAAAAGCGATTTCGGCAATAAAATTTAAAACGCGTGTAAAACATAAACCAAACGATGAAATTGGTTATTTCTTCATGTATAATGATCAACTCGATACTCCCTAGCCCCCAACAGCCTTTTTTTTCATAACACTTTAACCAGAGTGACGGGAGAGCGGCATTTCAGAAAACGTGCTTATCTCGGCGAGAAAAAGCGATTTCGGCAATAAAATTTAAAACGCGTGTAAAACATAAACCAAACGATGAAATTGGTTATTTCTTCATGTATAATGATCAACTCGATACTCCCTAGCCCCCAACAGCCTTTTTTTTCATAACACTTTAACCAGAGTGACGGGAGAGCGGCATTTCAGAAAACGTGCTTATCTCGGCGAGAAAAAGCGATTTCGGCAATAAAATTTAAAACGCGTGTAAAACATAAACCAAACGATGAAATTGGTTATTTCTTCATGTATAATGATCAACTCGATACTCCCTAGCCCCCAACAGCCTTTTTTTTCATAACACTTTAACCAGAGTGACGGGAGAGCGGCATTTCAGAAAACGTGCTTATCTCGGCGAGAAAAAGCGATTTCGGCAATAAAATTTAAAACGCGTGTAAAACATAAACCAAACGATGAAATTGGTTATTTCTTCATGTATAATGATCAACTCGATACTCCCTAGCCCCCAACAGCCTTTTTTTTCATCAACACTTTAACCAGAGTGACGGGAGAGCGGCATTTCAGAAAACGTGCTTATCTCGGCGAGAAAAAGCGATTTCGGCAATAAAATTTAAAACGCGTGTAAAACATAAACCAAACGATGAAATTGGTTATTTCTTCATGTATAATGATCAACTCGATACTCCCTAGCCCCCAACAGCCTTTTTTTTCATAACACTTTAACCAGAGTGACGGGAGAGCGGCATTTCAGAAAACGTGCTTATCTCGGCGAGAAAAAGCGATTTCGGCAATAAAATTTAAAACGCGTGTAAAACATAAACCAAACGATGAAATTGGTTATTTCTTCATGTATAATGATCAACTCGATACTCCCTAGCCCCCAACAGCC